>NW_009593999.1:29483-30023 GCF_000690535.1 Cariama cristata | reverse complement strand
CCTCAGGCGAGCGGGAAAAACCCGTCGGGAGGGAGCTGCCGCGCCTGTCCCACACAGGGGTTAAAGCCTGAGCTGCCCCCGACGCTTCTCCGTGTTGGGATCGCCCCGGTGCCGTAGGGGACAGGTGGGTTGGGGGGGCGGGCGCACTGAGGTGCCGGCGAGGGAGCGGAGGCAGCTCCCTGCCAAACGCCATAGCTACCACAGCCCACACAGACACACGTAGATCCTTCAGAGCCTTGAGGTACCCTTTGGTTTTTTCTCCTTAACATTGCTCTCAGGCAAGCCTGAGGAATTCACTCACTCCAACTAAGGGACACACTTTTTTTTTTAGTGAATTAGAATGAAGTGAGGTGGTGGCGATTATTTCATATTTACTATACAACACAATACAGTTCCCTAACTCTCGTATAATGCTCTATCAGTTGTAAGTAATTTCTTTGCTCCTGTTTCTTCTCTACTTTGCTAAATTTCATCTTTTTGACCTACACTGAAACATGATAGGATAAGTCTGTGTGGTGGGTGGTATGGGTTTGGTTTGGT
>NW_009593999.1:28080-29468 GCF_000690535.1 Cariama cristata | reverse complement strand
CCCCCCCCCCCCCTTTCTCCTTTTAAATCAACTGCAACAGATACCACAAGAGGAATAATTGCTTTGAGGTTTGGTATTTTGTTAATTAATTGGTTCCCAGCTTGTTACACATCCTGTTAGACACTGTTCAGGACCAACTTTTAGAAGCCAGAAGTAGAAAAAGAATAAATTAGTAGTGTATCATTTATTTGACTTAGGTTACAATACACAGACAAGTAGGACGCTGAAGTTATTACTGAGATTATTTTTGCATCCGCAGGTAACATGAGAGTGACATTCCATATACCAGCAGTCTAATAGTAAATGAGAAGTTGTTTGCATAAATACAGACACCAGGGTTACATGTAGCTTCACAGTTTTAACAGCAGTATGTTACAACTTTACACTTTAAATTACTACACCAGAATTTGAGTAACATTGGTTATACATCAGCAGTGGTCCCACTGTTCAGGATATGGTCCCAGTCAGACTGAAGATGAGAACACAGTAAACAAATTGAAAAACAACCAACAACAACAAAAAAATCCCAAGTCATGGCTTACAGGAATGATGGGTACTTTCCCCTGTATCAGGAAAAGTCAGAGCTTGTTACCAGACTAATGGATCTTCTGCAAGCTCAACCCTTAAAACCTTTTCTGGAAACAAGATGAAACAAGAGTAGAAAAAAAAAAATAGAGCGAGAGACAGTATTAAATACAGCAGGTAACATATGGAATATCACAAGTTTTGGTTTTTATTAGAGTAAGTTTCTATTCTTACAGAACAGTTGCTTTGCACAGTTTCACCAGGCAGCTCAATGTCTATGTACCAGTGGCCTTTACACCTCAAAGTCCCATCTGTGGCTATCCTCTGCGCAGGCTTCTGTCTTCTCGAAGTGACATTCTGAGGCAATACTACAGGTTCTCACATGGTCATATGCTCCGGTAAAACATAGGATATGTCATCCCATGGGTGACGGTACAGACCTTGCTTCAATCTCTTCTGATCCAGGTAGTGTCCTAAAACGAAAGTGGTTTATGTTACAAGATTTCTGTTCCTCCTCCTAGCCTTACTTTGCCTTGAAACAACTTCGACTTCTGGATTCCTACAACTAGCATGTTAGACCAAGTCCCCCAGAGGTTCACATTTGTCTCATGTTCATGGTGGCAGGGCATGCCCCAGCAGGATGGAAGGGGCAGGAACGTGGCAAACTTACCAATGAATCCCATACTCCTGCCTAGTACAAAGACGCCATTAAGAGCTCCTATATCGATATATTCATCTGCTTCTTCCCTGCAAAAGAAAAGAAATTAAATAGTTCCTCGTAGTGATCTATTTAAGGAATCAATCTTAGAAAGGCTATGAGTCTGCTCTAGTGCCAGCAGCAACACCAAATTAACGTGAAAGGC
>NW_009593999.1:9498-28049 GCF_000690535.1 Cariama cristata | reverse complement strand
AAGTCCAGGCTGCATTTCCTTCACAATCTCCTTTTGAAATCCTGGCCCCACATGAGCTGGCAGTATGGCTCCCATCATTTTTATAGGGCCACAATCTAAGAGAAACAGCCCACTACATACTTACCGTGTGAAAGAGCCACAATTCCTGAGTACATCAACAAAGGCAACTCCAATAAAGCCATCTACATTCAGGATAAGATTTGGTTTCTGCAGAAAATGAAAACACACCCCAATAAAGATGTTAACAGTGACAAATGATGTTCACCTGGCAACTTCTGTCCTCAAGGGTAATTTGAGGGTTGCCTATAATTGTGGGCACACAAGCCTAGTGATAGAGAAGGCTGTTCAGCAACTTGAGCAAGAGCCATGCTTCATGGGAGTAATGGAAGAACAGCCCCAAACAATGGGCCTGCATTTGGTTCAAACCACAGAGATTATCTGCCACAGGCCATCACGTGTCCTAGCTCTGCCTCAGATTTAAAGAATACAGTGGTTTCAGTGTGGACACCACAGATAACGGGGTTTGGTTTGTTCAGTATCTTCCTGGTGTCCAACAAATGTCTTCAGCCTTACCAAACCGTAGTTGTACTTGGCCTCAATTCTACCATAGAAAAACAAAATCCCAGCAACAATTTATGAAGCACTGCAATTAAAATACAGTATTAACCCCTGGTCACTTTCCCTCCAGTAAGAAAGGGTGCTCAAGAGGAGTTAAATACTAGCACATTTCACCTTGGAAGTTGTAATTTTTTCTACTTCAAGTGCATAGTCCAACAGTGGGGTGGCAGGGAAATGCTGCTTCACGTAGTCTTTGAGAATCTGAACTCTCATGTCTGGGTTATTTACCTGCAAGTTAAGAACACATTACAGTCACTGATGTTGCCTCTTACACAGGTACTTGCCACAAGCTTTACTATTTGTACCTTTAGGAGAACAGGGTCAATAGCTGCCTCTGAAAGTTGCTAATTTTCTTTCCTTCATTTTTTCTCTCCCCCACCCTTCCCTAAAAAAAAAACAAACACCAAAACCCAAACCCTCCAATTTGTACTAATGCAGTTTTCTTACTGATTTGACTCTGTGTCCAATGCCCATGATCAGTTTCCCTTCTTTCTTCATCTTATTCACAAACTCCATAGGGATAATCCCACTGTCAAAGGCTTTGCTGAACATTTTAGCTGCAGCATCCAGTGCTCCACCAAACCGGTCACCCTGGGTGCAACACATAAAGGGAATTGTAGCAAACGACTCCACAGTTAAGGTACAAAACAAGCACAAGATTGTCTTCCCTAACTGCTCTGTCTATCACTGTGGCATTCATGAAACTAAACTTAGGCAGAGACCTGAGATAAAGCACCTGTCTTGAACTCAACACAAGTGCCAATATGTGGCCAACACATCTCCACTCGAGAAAGAGCGTGGGGGGAAATGCAATCTGAAGTCTGTTTTACTCACATTTTTATTTCTCAGTCTTGTAAGAGACTAGGCAACCATACAGGGACAGTGCTGACAGAACTTTGGCCTCTACAGAGTATTTTTAGACTCAAATGAGAAACATCAAAATAGTCTTGCTTACTAGAAAAATGGACTAGGTTTTAAGCCTATAGCATCAAGCTATTAAATTCAGCAGAAAATCAAAGTGTGAGTGAACAGAGACAACCTATCCACAGCTCTGAAGCCAGTCTAAATCTCAAATTAATAGTAATAAAACCTAGACAGAGTAACGAGTAACAGAGCTAAATCTTCTGGATATTAGGTACTTACGATAGTAAGAAGGCCTGAAGTGAGACTCGAGACAAGATCTTTTCCAGCTCTCGCACAGACAATGGTGTTGTGGGCGCCAGATACAGCAGGCCCATGATCTGCTGTTACCATCAAACACATCTCAATGAACTGGCAGGCATACCTGGGTAACCTGAGCAAGAAAGAGACTGAACTCATTTATTGTAAAGAAAATTGAGTAACAAGACACTTGGTGTTATACTGGGCAGTAGCTTTTGTTTTAGGTGTATACTTGAAAGAAGTAGAACAGAGAAAGGGAGCTGTAGGGTTGCAGTACCCATCAGTGCATCCTAGTATCTTTCTCAGAGATCAGATTTTTATTCAGTTTCCACAGGAGCGGTTTAGCTTATAGCCGAGGGTCAGTTTTGTAGGCTGAGTTTGCACACGCAGCTGACTGATCAGTGAGCTCTGTGGGTTCCCTTGAGGGGAGCCATGAGGCTGAGCTACCGTTCTGTTCATCCCGTTCTGCTGAGCCAGAGATTCCAGCTAGTGCCAAGAGTGCCTTTAACAAAAGCATGATCAGATGAAGGCAGCAAACTTCTGCCATTCAGAAGGTTCCCTGTAGGCTGGCTAGCAAATGTTGTAAAGTCCTCAATCTCTCCAGAGTCAAGGTGACAATTATAAGAAGCAAGTAAGTCTGAGAGCAGGAAACAGGGCTAGAATAGAGACATTTCCTCAAGGCACCACAAAACTTGTGGAAAACTTCATCCCAAGACTAAAACATACTGTATGAAGCCTTGACATGCTGATGTGGTCTCAGAGGAGGGAATATAGAGATGGCATTCCCAGTGAATCAACGTTCACAAAGGAATCCTGGAGTTACTTTTTTTTGCTTAAAAGTCTATTAATAAACAAGAAAAACTTCAAGCCAAAGAATTTGTGAGCTTTCACAAAAGTTGCCTCACCTCCTTTGAAACCAGAGCAGGCCCAGAACCCCTCCAATTCCCATCTCTTCTTTGAAGACCTCAGTGATCGGCATCCCAGCATAAATCAGTTCCTGACCTCTCTCGTCACAGATGCTTGTCATAAAGGAAGCTGGTTTGCGAATCAGACCCAGCTCCTGAAATTGCAGCACAAAGATAGGATTTTAACAATCCACATTAGCGGCAAGGGGCAGTAGGAGGCAGAGTGGTCAAACAACAATGCCTTAAGCGTGCCCCCAGAGCAGCTTCCACAGTCTAGAACCAGCGTAGCCAGTGAGCTCACAAGTAACACTATAAAGTGCAAGATATAACCCCAAGGCAACACCATCATGGCCATACGCATCAGAATCATAGCAAACATCCTGTCTGGTTTCTAAGGAACCAAAGAGCAGGTAAAATAGCACAGCTCACCCTTGCCCAGGAGTAATCCATTGGCACAGTTGGAGGAGGCACCTCCTCAGCTGGTTCAATCACTCTCTTGGCCACAAGATCCTGGTAGACAGACCTAGAGAGAGAATCCATTTATTAACTTCAGTCCTTTTAAGAGATACAAGTGAGGTGGTCTTAATCTAGACCTTAAAAACCGCCATAATGAATAGAAGCTGCTTTCCTTAAGCAGGAATATATTTCCTTATCAGGCTACAATTAGCTCCCTAACAGTTTTTGTCCCCTGGTGAAGGTGCCCTGTTAATGTGACTTACTGAATGACCTCTCCCAGCTCATCAAAACTCCGGGGAACAAACACACCAGCTTCTTTCAAGGCTTGATTCTTTGCGACAGCAGTTTCAGAAGCCTGGTTGGCACAAGCTCCTGCATGGCCAAACTGCACCTACAAACAAGAGAAAAGACAGCAGTAAGGAATACAAGTTGTTTACCTGCAGAGAGTAAAACAGAATAAAGAGCTGACAAGGAAACTAGTGCAGTCACTGGTATTCCTCTGTCACATCTGCCGCCTTCTTTGGGTTAACAGAACTCTTGGCTGCAACTACAATCAGCACTGCAACATGCAGGGCATTTTCTGATCTGGAATCACTCCAGGCTCGTCCACTGACGTCCTGTCTCCCTAAACTCCCCCACTCTCCGGAGCTGCTTAACATGCATCTTTCCCATTCCCACTCCAGAAGCAGGTGGCTATTACAATCTGTTGTATTCCCTGGGATCTCTGGGCTCCCTTTACAAGTATGCAGAATCCTGTGGAAGTCACCAGCAGCAGACTACAGAAACACAAAGAACTTTCTGGGCTCCCTTTACAAGTATGCAGAATCCCGTGGAAGTCACCAGCGGCAGACTACAGAAACACAAAGAACTTCTATAATTTACGTTTATTAACTTCTGCGTGTTATGTTGCCGCTGGCAATTCTGGAAGGTTTAGGCACAATGAGAGAAGTTGGTGGGTTTTTTTGCGGTTGGGTGGCGTGGGGTGTGCCCCTCCCCCCCCGCCCCATCGTGGATATATACTTATTTTACGCATTTTGCCCCCATTTTTGCACATACCTCTGAAGAGAACATGGTGGCACAAGTACCAATACACCAGCACACCACTGGCTTGGTGATACGACCTTCTTTAATACCCCTGCAGATCTTATACTCTTCTGTGCCTCCAATCTGCAGAAAGAAAGAGAGCCGAACTGGTTCAAAACTGCACTTTTGTAGAAACCAGCTCTGAGATGCATATGGAAGCATTACTTGGATTTTTTTTTTTTTCTGCTTTTTTCATTGAGTGACAGCTGAAGTCTTAGAACAAAGCCTCCTAATTTGATTTTTTTTTTTTAAAGAAGGGGAGACTATGCTTGCCTGTGGAATACATTCAATTTCTTTTGATTAAAGAAGTATGAAATAAAAATTGGGATATTCATGAACAGTATGAATAGCTGCCACTCATCTGTAGCTGCTATTCAACACCCTTGCAGCCAGGTCAGATGCTCCCAAAACAAAACGCATGAGTATGTCTCAGATAAGAGTGAACTGGTCTCACTCACCTCTCCAAGTACTACAATCATTTTCACTCCTGGAGTATCCTCATAGCGCAAGACATGATCCATAAAAGTTGAACCAGGATATCTGGGTAGAATACAGGGAAAATGGTAGAAGTTGGATTTGTTTCATAAACTTTTCTGAAAGAAGAAAAATTAACAGCCAACCTGCCCTTCTTCCTCCAAATTACTAACAACTCTTCTGTCGACTGACTTAAAAAATGGTGTCTTTGTTGAAGATGCAGGCTCCTACCTGTCTCCTCCAATGGCCACCCCTTCATAGACCCCATCAGTGGTTCGGGAAATGATGTTGTTGAGCTCATTGGACATTCCTCCAGATCGTGAGACATAAGCCACACTGCCAGGACGGTACAGTTTTGATGCTAAGATATTATCCAGCATGCCTCCTGTGTTGCCTATTTTAAAGCAACCTGGTTTGATCCCACCAACCTGCAAGAAAATTAGAGAAAGCTGTAAAGCTTTTTAAAATACACGTGAAACTTAGGAACACTTCTGTAAAATGGTCTTGTCAGTATTTATACAGACAACAAAAGACAGTAATGTGACCTTAAAAAGAGAAACTAACATGCACTTCATATGACTAAAGACAAGATAGATTGTAGTATATACTTTATCCTTTGGAGAAAGTCGATCTGAAGATTAAGACAGATGGATAAAGAGAAGAAAAAGGTCATCAGTACTTACAGTTGCAGGCCCAATGATAGTGACTCCTTTTTTATCTGCGGTCTTGATCAGTTTGCGTGTCAGGGCCTCTGGAATGCCCTCAGCAATAATGGCAATGGTGCGGATCTGCAGTAAGATAACGAAAACCATTAGTACCCCCCAGTGTCACTACCCTAATCCTAACAAACTGCGGGACAGAGAAGGAAAACAGCTGCTCACAGGGCACAATCAGCTTCTTGTCAGGCCCCTGGGAGGTCATGCTGTGCACTTTTTTTTATGCCCACTGCATGAATCCAGAGTCTACTGTGATCTTCACAGCAGTCTCAACGCACTGTTCTGAGAATTTTTTTTCTCCCCCTTGCACATTAGAGCAGCACTATATTTTAACCACCCCAAAGAAATTACTCCTAACCAAGAGGTACAGAGTTCCTCTTGTACAAAGTGCAAGTCCAGCATTAGAATTTCTTATGCAACTCCAGTATCCTCCTTATAGTCTATAAGGAGTTAGAATTGAGGTATTCATCTGCCAAGTTGGAAGACCAAGACAATTTACTAATACCATCATGGTTTAATAAACACTGGTACCCTGCTGACAAGATCTTCCTTTTTTCCCTTGGTCTTCTTCTAGATCCCTCACGCACCTGTGGATAATTCATGGTTTCAACAGTGCTGTCATAAGCAGAACGCAGAGATGCGAAGTTGATGAGAACATCCACCTCTGGGTGCTTCCTCATGGCATCTGACATGTTCTTGTAGACTGGGATCAGGATTTCCTTGTGGCCCCAATAGAACTTCTGCCTGTGGTCACCACTATGGAGCAGAAGATGAAAAACCCTGACCCTTAAGGCTACTGGAAAGACAAAGGCATAAGTGCATGCAGGTAGAGGAGTTTACAAACCCCCATTCTCAGACACCAAGACTGACTGTGAGACACTCACTAGCAAGTGAGCGTATATGGAGAGGGACCATACTAACAGCAGAAGGTTCTTCAGAGCATAGAACAGAGCAGCATATGGAAGGAGACGGGCTAATGGGGACAGAGGCATCCAGCAAGATGAATAAGCTCTCCCACAGTGAAGTTACCAGAGCCTCAATTCTACTCCAAGCTGGAAGACAGAATGAGGCACAGAAAGAGTAATGAATGAGATGCATGCAAAGCTGCATTACTGGGCTGGAACAAATACCGGACTGGGGAACAGGAAACCAGTATCTGCGGTGAACAGCCAGGACAGCAATGTGAAGGCCACTCAACTTTCCAATTCTGCTACAGTGAGGCTCTACCCACACACACACTCAAGGAGATGCACCCAGGCGAGTTTCACTGTAGGTGTTGCCTTTTACATGCGGTAGATGCTCTGACTGAAACTTTGAAGTCTGTACCGTTCAGTCATTTAAGAGTGTAGAGATGTTGGCTGTGTTCCCACACTAGTACATTTGTAACAGAACCTTCCAGGTTTTGCCAGCCTGGCTTCCTCCAAAAGGTCAACTAGAATCAGATAATCGTAGGTAGCCTTAGACTTTTAATCCCTATTGCTTTTTCTTCGTAAACAACTGCGACACCGCAAGGGGCTACCACTCATCTATAGATGTGGCTATGCTTGCACTGAGTTTTAGTACCCTGAGGTTTGCACTTGCTGAGAAGTTATTACAGAGCTGCAATTATCATCACAGCTGCAGACTAACAGTACAAAGTAATTCATTGTCAAGAGGCAAAATCGGGCCTCAGCAGGACAGAGGCTGATTAGACACATCAGCTATGCTTGATGTCTGTAAATACCACAGAAACGAAACAAACCTCCTACCTTTGTATGGGCTCCCACCTCACTGTTTCAGCAGCAGAGAAGCCCAACTAGTCAGGCCTTCCTTACTTGCTGAGTGAAGGAACAGAATTTGGATACCCTTTCAAAGGGCATGAAGTGAGACTTAAATTTTGTGGCTAACATTAATCTGTTTCAATAGAGCAGCCTGAAATCAGTGGTCAAGGGGAACAGCAAGCAGTCTGCAAAGCCAACCTGCTGGTGGAAGGGAGCACAGGAGGAGGTGTTAAAGCAGAGATGTAGACTAGGGCAAAGCTACGCTAAAAAACAGCAGAGGCAGGAGGAGGAGGAAGCTAACAGAAGAATTTGAGAGAAGCAGTCAGAAAAACAATGCAGTCAACACAGGCTACTTACGTGAATGGATAAACCATGGCCGCTACTGAAGGTTCGTCCCGGGAGCAAATATAATCAAAGTCTAGCATTCCTTGCACAGCCCGTGTCTGCATTCCCCAGATAATAGCTTTGGTGTGACGGCTGAACAGGGTTGTAGCTTTACCTGCTCAGAGAGAGCAGAAGAAACCCAAACCACATTCACAATGTACATCTGTGCAAGACAAAAGCTGCAACTTTGCCAAATGTCTGCTGAGAAGTCTCTCAGACGAGCATATTCCCCTCCCTCCAAACTGAGCCCAACAGGTGAGCTGCTGGATGTAGTAGCCACACTGTCCAAATTAAGGAAGAAACTGTAGATGTAGCAGCATCCCCCTTCCCAGGACTCTGAACACAATAGCCAGGTCTTGGGTTTCACAAAATGGGCAAGTGCTTAATTGGGGCGGGAGGGGCTGGGGTAGGAGAGGAGAGGTAAGTGAAAACTGCCTCTTCCTCTTCATACATGGGCCATTCATGTTCCTCCCAGATAGTTTTATTCTGCAAAACTGAAGAGGAAGGGAACTTTGAATTTTATTTATTTTATTTTTTTTGCACATGGCCTACAGTCTGGGAGAACCACAGGAGGTTTGCCTCCTACGTTTATCAGGGCACCACAGTAGGATGACAGGAAATAAAGAGAAAAGCAGGAAATGGAGGGGACAAAGAAAGCAAAGGAGCTCTACATACTCAGCTTTTGTTTTCAAGTTTTTTTGATGATCAGAATCCAACACAAACCTGAGGGCTCCAAGAATTTATATATGGCCCAAAACTTGGCTTTGGGGGACAGAGTCACAGGAAAGGCAATAGTTCAGCTAGTGCGTATGGACTGTTTTCTTGAAGTGTATTTACACCACTTGTCACAGCAAAACGTGGAGTTCCTCTCTTTGACTCCAGGCAGAGTTAATTTTAAAACTCTTAAGAACTCAGAGCTGATCCAACTGCTGATGCCAACTCAGTCTACTGCTAATTTCTTTTTGGCTTTGAATCAAAGGTAAACAGCATTAGGGATTAAACAGGATACTGTTCTGTTGGCTTTAACAAGAAATCAGTCACTGTTCTCCAACCCTACATGTTCATAGTTTAGATGCACTGCCGCATGACTTGTTATTAGAAAACTGCCTACCCTGAAAAATTCCGTTTATTTTGCAGGTGCCTGCAAGAAGGTAATATTAATATTCATAGAAACAGGAAAATGCAGGCCCAGAAAGGTGATGTTATTTGTCTGACACCACACAAGGAAGAATCTGAGAGATCCCCTTCTACTGTCCCTCCTCTTATGATTGAGGAGATGGCTTGAAACTCTACTTTGACCCCAATTCAGCAGTTTATTCTCATCCAGCACAGAGCTCAAGAGAGTGCTTAAAGTCCCCATAACTTCACTGAGCACAAGCTTTAATTGTTTGCTGAACTGATAAGGCATAAAGAACATTTAGTTCATTCAGTGATTTTTCTGTGCCCTTCAAGGCTCATCAGCAGGACACCTGCACCGTTTTGTTTCCCTTTGAAACAAAATGCCAGTTATCAGGCCTGGTTAGTGATTCCTTCTTTTTGAAAGCAAAGAGAACAGAGCTTTTCACAATATGCCTAGGTCTGTTTTTCTCCATAATGACTGGGGGTGCGGTGGAAATTAAAGTTTGTTTGAGACCTATCCCTCTCTCCTCCAGAAACAGAAAGTTTTTGTGCAAAGGAGAATGTGATCTGCACTTGAAAAAACAGATGAAAAGTTCATATGGTGATAGCTAAATACACTGGGCAGGAGGGAAGGGAAGGACCAGACAACACTGCAAACTTTTGGAGAGAAAAAACAGCAACAAAACCAAGAACTAAAAAAGTCAGCTGCCAGCAAGGCCAGGCACATTCAGCTAGTCACACGTGTCCTACCTGAACCAGGTCTTGAAGCTGGGAGTGAATCTGTTAAAGAGAGAATCACTCATGCAACAATCTGACAGAGCTGGCTGCTGTCATCCCAACAGCAGGGCACCTGCGGCAGGGTGCTGCAGCTTCCCTCCTCCCCACAGCACTCGGGACTTTTTGGGTTTGCTTTTGTTAGAAAACAAGCAGACTGGAGCACTCTCTGCTGTACTTCCTCTCCAAATATCTGGACATCACATTTTGCATTTTGCCATCTAGAAATTTTTTGCTTATCCCAGCACAAACACATTTCGGGTTCAGGTGGCAGTTCCTTGCACTGCAAGCTCCATGGCACACACATTTTCCATGTCTTTTTGAAGCATTGCTCATGCAAAATTCTGTGCACAACGATTAAGAGAGCAGTAGTGGGTTTTGTGATGCGTTTCACCAGAATTGGATCCAAATATTTTTGTCATCATGCCATACTCTTGTAAACAAGGCCAGTATCTCCTCACATTCAAGGGAGGAGGACCAGGACCTTATCACGTTCTGTCCCTGCCCAATTCTGCTGTTGTTTTATCCCCATACGACATGCTTTTACCCAATAAGGCTTCCAACAAATATAAGCAAAAGGCTACAAAGCTCTTGCAGATCACCATGCTAAAGCAGCTTCCTACAGACTTCAGTAAAAGAAAGCCAAGAACTAAAAAGAGGACAAAAAACCCCCAACAAAAATACACACACTGCACAGTAACCTCTGACCCTAGATGTGCAAGGAGTACGTCACAACTCCTCCTGCACTGACTGTAGAGGGTTCATCCAGAAGGCTGCAGCATATACCAAGAAGGACTTTCTGAATACCTGCAGCGTTCTAAGCAGCATCCCATGGGAACACCCCCCAGGTACGTAACTGGAAAGCAGGCAACCGCAGCGCAGGTACTCTAACCTGTTGTCCACTGGCCTTGCGTAAGGGGACATGGGAAAGCTAGAGTTCTCGAACTGTGCCATTCCTTTCAAAGGAACATCCTGGATCAAGGCAACTCTGACTCACCTTGTGTATGAGCTACTAGCACAACAAGTGACAACATTCTAAAAGCACTTAACTAAATTCAAAACAAAGATAGACAGGCACCACAAAATTGCTTCCCTTTGTATACAGAAAAAAAAAGCATTAGTCTAGTCCATATTCTGTCTTTTGAAGCAGAAGAGAACTCCCAGCAATCATTTCCAATGTTGGACTTACCAAGAGGTGCTGTTGGTTTTGCCTTCTTAGCTGGAGCAATATCATCTTGTTTGGACTCTGAGAAGGAAGCTGTTCTGCTTGGTGCTGGAGTCTGAAAGATTCAGAAGCCAAGTCAGTAAGGGACAGCATGCCAGGTAAGGCCTGGAGGATGTAGGAGATGGCCAATTTGGCTATGAAGACTACAAAGAAAACGAAAGAAAGTTAACGTTGAGATGGGACCATTTCAGTCAAGTGAGGGAAAACTCCTAAACGAACAAGTTCCCAGGAGATACAAGAGTCACATTGTTGGTTTTGAGGAGGCACATTCTCTGCATGAGCGAGGTGGACGTTGGGAGGGCCCCTCCTGATAAACCATGCAGGAGGAGTCACTTTAGTTTTCCCAGAGCTTCGTACAAATACAATGGTGGCCAAGATCCATTTCTGACCTGTTCAGACAGGGGAACCGGCCTTCAGGAGGCTCCTCACAAGCGTCCCCTTTCATGGAGGGGAAGGAACTCACCGAAGGGCTGCCGCTGGCGTTGAGGAGGAAGTTGGCGGTGTGGGCTGCCGCAGGTGGCTGGTTGGGGATGGGCCGATGGCCGAGCGCCATGCCCACAATCGCAGTCATGTGAGTCTCCGTGCCAAAGACATGGATGGGGATCCCAGTGGTCTTCCCTGTGTATGCATACAAGAACAGTCAGCCTTGAGGGGAAAAAGGAGCAAGATGAGCTTCTGCCAAAATGAAGCATTTTTTTTTTGCAGAAAGCAGGTGGAAGAAACAAGATGCAAGAACAGAACTAAGGAAATGGTTGGTCCTTACCAACTTCTCCCATGACACGTAATCCTTCCTGGTAGTTCGGGCCTCCTCTTCGTACAAATATCCTCACCTCATGCTCCTTCAGAGGGCCTTGGTAATCCTTAATCGCTCTCACGATGCCCTAAAAGAAACATACAGGATAAGTGAACTGGGCAGCCTGATGTTTACCCTGTCCCATCATCTTAGGAACTCTTCCAAGAGTTGCACCGTCAGCCTCAGCACAACACAGAACTGGGGAGAATGGCTCAGGGTTGATGACTGTGGGCATTTGCTGGTACTTCTGGATAGTCACTTACTTTAAAAGTGGCTGCGACATTGGTGAAGTTAGCAATGCTGCCTCCAATGATCAGGATTTTACCTGAGGGAAGAAACATGCATAAATAAAACTGTTCTAAAACCACAGTGTACTCTAAGATCATGAAGCAGTTTAGGATGTAAAGTGAAACAATACTGCAGTTCAGACTAGCCAACAGCTTGCAGTAAGTTGTGTTTAGCAGAGCCTGGAAGGGAAGAGCTTTGTATCAAGCAGGAATCTCTCAAGCCACATCTGCTCTTTGCTACATGGAAAGGCACAAGTCCTGTCTCTGAAGCAAGAGCTGACAGAAATCCATCACTATTTCACTCAGAAGGCAGCAGTACATGAAAAGCTCTGCAGGGAGGTCTACACATAGTAACAGCCCACATTTGTTCAGCTTTTTCCTCGCATGCAGCTTCACAGCTTTGAAATTGCAGCGACTCCCTTACCTTCAGGGTGCTTCTCTCGTGTCATGAGGGAGAGAATAGTCTTGGCATAGTCATAGGTCTGTTGTTCACTTGGGGCTCCTGAGTATTCCCCATAGTTAGCCAGTTCATTCACACCCCCCAGGTCACAAATGGTGTCACTGTAAAAAAAAAAAGGTTACTTAAGAAACTGGTTATAATTTGAGTCACTATAAAGGTCTTAATAAAACATTCCAAATTCCTGGGAAAGTGGGACTTGTAACAGACAGATCATGCTGTCTGCTGAAAAAAAAGCTGCTCTCTTCTTGGTGCCAGTCACAATTATCTTGTTATACTTCCTAGATACGATGGGAACTCAGTGACTACCACAGCAACAATATTACCATAAACAGCTTTCAGCCAGCTTGTTTCTTTCCAAGTCAAAAAGAAACCACATCTCAACCTCCCAGAATTAAGCTATCTCTAAGGGACACTACATGCCACATCTTGCTAAGAAATCCACACAGCACCTTCATTCTGAAGAGGTCCCAAGCAGTCATGGCGTGGGAAAGATCGCTTTAGAAGAGTCTTCTTTCCAGAGACTGCATTAATTATTTTCTTCCAGCACTGTACATCCACCTCCCTCTCTGGAAACCTTGTTCCTGTTACCTGTAAACCACAGAGGCACCACCACCAGCCACCATGGTCCAGATCCTGCCTTTGGGGTTGAGAATAGTAAGTTTCAAGCTGGCTCCACTCTTCGCATCCAGATCAGCAATGTAGGCTTCCTGCAAACAGAGCAGCACACAACTTAAACTTCCTTCTGCACCCTCCTTTTCCAAACCAGAGGGTTCGTAGCACTGGACCCGCAGAGCTCCTGCATCTCCTGTCAACTGCAACTGTGGGCAGACCAGAACTACAAACACCATTGTTGTAAGGGACAGAGACCCAGCTTCACCTCCCAGGGGCCAGGACCAATTTCTGTTAGGCGTTCTCCAAGACAGAACATTGAAATTGGATTGGGTATAGACAGCTTGCGCCATTCTCTCTGTAACAAATTCAAAGGGGATCAATCTGAGCATATGCTCAAATTTTGATTCTTTCTTCAGGAAAAAAAAAAATTATAGCCTCCAAAGAATATGTTGTCTTTTTAAGGCCTGCTGGCTTGTCTCTTGGTTGTCCCAAGTGAAGCCACAAGTAATTGCTATAAATTTGATATTACTTCATTTGTGGAGTGCAGATCCAGAAGCAGATACCTCCTGTTTGCATATGAAAGACTTTGGAAATGCAGCTGACTGCTAGGCTGGACTACAATGGCCTTTCCATGAACGGTGGTCTTTTCCTCCACTGCTCTGCCAGCCTGGGAAGCTCCTGGTTTTCATGGTTCTGCATATGACAGTCACAGAATCAAAGGCCTCTGAACTGAAAGTCTTGTTCTGACCTTGTCTGCAGACCGAGACCAGAGGAAATTTAAAAATCAACACACCCATGGCTACACACTCTGGCTGTGCTGCAGCCAAGAATGTAATCACCGAGAGCTGTGATTTGGCTCAACATGGTGTTCCTGCAACACAGTGCACTTGTCTGTTGAGAAGCACTTCATTGGGAGTTCATTAAAATTCTCAGCAAAGACACTGCCATAATAACCTTCACAGCGACTTGCGGAGGGATGATTCAGAGACAAAAACTGAACTAATCCTTTTAAGAACAAAATGAGTTAAGTGCTGGCACCCAGCAAGCTACATGGAGAGAAATAGCTAAATGGATTTCCTGGCCACGTTACAAAAACCTTCCCCAACTGAAGCACAATTATAATGATTAAAATGAAAAAGTCAGGACAGAAATCGTTTTGGAGACAGCAGAACAGTCACCTGAAATAAGTAACAGAATAATTAAGGAGAGAGCTGTGCTTCCAACAGTTTTTGAAGCCGCTGGGAGGCTATGCATGAAGCAGTGTTTATGCAACCAGCAGTACAAACCCAGGGAACTCTGAGAAGGAACAGGCATTTCCAACTTTAAAACAAAAAGGTTCCCTGCAGGCCTCTTCTTGGTCATCGCTTTTCAGGAGAACAGGCATATTAACATCTTAAGTTTTTACTTTGAAGTTTGAGAGATTGTAATTATTTTCTCTGGATTCACACTCACATGCAGATTTTGCACAAAACTGCTGCTCTGCTCTCAGAAACTGTAACTGAAACATTGAGGGAGCATCAGCTGCCAGGAGGCTGTCAGTAACCAGTTCCCCAACAAAAAACAACGATGCTGACAGCGGAGCAACGCAGGCAAGAACTATGTAAGGACGATTGTTGAAGAATGACGTTAAATATACACCTCCAAAAAGCATCCAAGCAGAGACTGAAAGCAACTGCAGTTCAGAGTGTGATTATGAGAAGTCCTAGGACTACGGCAACCTGTACACAGGTTCGCACAAGCTCTTGCCATGGATAACAATGCCAAGGTACTTGAAACACAGTGACAAAACCCACTGGAAAAACCTCAATGCCATGGACATACAAGCAATGAGGAATTAATCTTGTAGTCCACAATAAAGGAATTTGGGCCAGAATGGTTGTTACTTGCCTCTGGATAAGCTTCCCTGCCAAAGGGAGGGGGAAACTCCACATCCCCCCATTTCACTTTGCACATGTAGTCAGCAGTCGCATCAATCTTTGCAGCCAAATCAAGGATGTAGACACCATCATTAGTCACCACTGCATTTGAGAAAAAAAAGTCAGAATTAGCTCCGTTTTGTACAGAGACATATGTTACAGATTTACTGATAAAATTTGGTACCATACAGAGATCATGACAAAAGCTAGGTCATCTTTGTTCTCCTTCCTCCACATTGGTCAGTTGTATTTACCAACCCAGCAAGTTCCCTGAAGAATCAACTACTGACTATGGTCACGGACCGGGCCCTGGCTCAAGTGCTGTTTTGTTCTGATCTAACAGAGCAATTTTTATGTTCTTCAGTTCCGACTTAACATCCCTTTCAGTGGAATTTATCATTTCCACCAGGAAGTTAGATAACAGAGAACACCTGTAAGCAGTCCTAATTTTTGATACATCATATCCACTTTTGTACTTCTTTTGCATATGCCACCTAGTATTGTTGCAAAACTACGCAAAAGTGAAGGATAAAGTACACATTTCAATATTTTAGAACAGAAAGTCCTGCTCCCAAAAATATCTGTTACCTAATGGATTGATCTCCAGGTATGTGAAATATAGATCTTCATAAAGGTTGAAGAGGCCACAGATGAAGCTAGCCAAGATGCTGTAAAAAAATTTTAAACAAGTTTATTAAAGTAGCCAAACATAAAGCACAGCCTGCTCTGCTTCATTTATGTTAGTGGCAATCTGCAAAACTACTCTATCAATTTCTTTCATTCTCATTCATCTTCTCTGGAAGAAGCCCAGGTGATGACTCAAGGAAAGGAAGACCTTGATGACTCATCTTAATTACACTCCAAACTCTGCTGAGAACACAGTTGCTTACAACTGTCATTTCGATGTGCAGCCTGTTTAATCTCACCAAGAGACAGAAATGCATCATTGTCTCTCACTGTCAGATACACATCTTTGTCAGAACTAAGCTTCGTTAGCTGGGATGGGGAAGAGACTGCAGTAAACTATATTAGTGACAGGCTTCTTCAGCCTTTCAGTGCTGAACAATGCCATCAATGATTACGTTATGTTTGGAAAAACCATGACTCATATTAAGATAACTGGGTATAGGCATCTAATTAAAGGAGATGCAGAAGAAGCTTTGAGATCTACGGATAAGCTTGCAGTAAGTGTAGGAATAGCAAAAGAATACCTTCTTAGACAAAGCAAGACTAAGGGAGAGTACATTTCTGAATTAGCAATCAGATTCACATCCTATCATCAATTCTACTAAATAAAAGAAACTCTTCTATGCTGGCACAAAGCATCAAAATTCAACACGTCTCCAACATCTCAGAGGTCACGACTTCAGTAGACTGAGAAGCGCTCCTGTCAAGTGAAGGCTCAAAGCACTATGAACACTTATTTTGAGTTTTACAAGCAGCATGGATAAGGTCAAGAACTTGGATTTAGGATGCATGGCATATTCTTGAGAGCAGAAAGAAGGGTAGGACAGCAAGCTCTAGGGTGAAACAGAACGAGGAGATGTTGCGCTGAAATAAAGCGGAGCAGCTTCTGGGTGGCTGGCTGTGCCCAGGGCTGGGCATCTGTACTTACTCCTTTTTATTTGCTGGTGCATGCTGCAGGAGATGTTTCGTTACATCCGATTCATTGAGCTTTTCATCCACTGCCACAAGCAACTTCTGAGCTTTGGCATCAACATCTCCCACATCCACACCCCCTTCGTGGTGGAAGAGTACGTAGTCTCCCTCACGAGCAGCGTATATGCACACATAGAACTCTTCCTCCTGCACCACAGACCCAGGCACAATCATTAGCAAGTCACCCCCAGAGAAGACCCCGAAGAAGGGGTTCTTGTGTCAATGCTAGGGAAGGGGGAACCAAGCACACCGCTAAGCTTTCCAAGGAGAACCAGCACTGGAGCAGCCCAGACACTCCCCAGCGTTGTACAGGCTGTGCTGGCCCGGGAAGGAGAGCGGCCCAGAGGGCTTCATCCTGGTGAAACGCACCAGGGACAACGCTCTCCATTTCTGGAGAAAGCTGCTCCCGTCTTACATAACTGAAGTGCAAACAAGGGTCCTTTCTTGTGCGCAGTGAAAGCGCCTATATCTTAGGTAATTACACCCGTCCCTCAAACCATGGCAGAGTATGAATATTTCACCAGCACAAACTGGGGTATCTCACATCACCAGTTTGTTATTCACACCCAGAAGTACTAGATGAAGGAGCAGTAAGCTGCCTTGACCAACCAACTTGGTCCCTCTCAGGTGGTCTGTAACCTCCTCCCAGCAGAGGAACAACCACCAATGTGATTAACAGTTCTGTGCATGGACTAATGCTGTGCCTGCACGCAGCTCTGACCGCATGCATTGACACTGTCAGCTTAACAGCACACTCCCAAACTTCTGCTTTCTCCATGGTATCCCTCCATTGAATCTGCATGCAAGTCAAAGGAGATTTAAAGGCACTTTTTCATGCTTTATTTGGTATACTAACCTGTTTGTGAGGGACGAAGGGTTCAATCAAAAAATTCTTTAGGATTCCCTTCGCATTAGCAATCTGTAGGTAGAAAACAAGACAAACACCAATAAACGCTTGTCCGATATCAACATTTGTGACAGCATAAGGAAAGCTTCGAGAATTAATCCACACCGCTTTAAAATCTCTTCCTCCCAAGCTCCTCTCCACTGTGTTTTCTGGGGAACCATACTCCTCCCTCTCCAGCACAGCATCAAGCACGGTGTCACTGCTAGTCAAGCTGCTGTACCCCTCCAGGACCCCTGAACTTCACAGGTTACAGGACTCAGTCACCTTCCCCTTTCCGAAGGGGACAGATGGCTACCAGAATTACACCAGAACGGCTGCTCTTTATCTCCTGTCCAGAGACAGCACCTCTACAGAGCACTGCTTAGTGCAGCGTGAAATGCGATGGCATCAGCTGCTTCTTGGAGCTCTGAAAAAATGAGAAGCGAGGGAACTCCTGAGCTAGACAGGGAGCGGCAGGAGCAGAGGCCTCTGCCCAGCACTTGCCCTGGAAGTGGTGTAAGTGAGGACGGGAGAGTAAGAGAAGCCTTCAGCCTCTTCCTATGGGGACAGGTGGCTACAGCAAGGTCCCAGGAACTGTCCTGTGCAGGCGCTTTCCTCCTACCCAAAACCAGGTCTCCTGGCTCAAGGGACAGTCCCGCACAGGCCACAGGAGATACCCCCTGCTCCTGAGGACACTGCTTCAGGAGCAAACCTCAATGGTCACAAGTCCTTGGCACAGCCCTTCCCTTAGTTGTGGTGGTTGCACTGTGCTAAAGAAGCAATTTCAGTGTTCACCGTTTTCCTGCTGGGGAGCACACGAGATGCAGCTGCCTGCCTTCAGGCAGGTCTCGCTCTTCGGGCAGGTCTCGCTGGTTGGGCTGCACAGCCTGCTGCTGGAGCCAGCAGCAAGTCAGGCACAGTAGGGCCAAGGCAGCTGTTTGCTTGAGGCAGCAGAACTCTATCAGCTCCTGAAACCCAGTAGCTGGGATGGCAGGCGTTTCTTTATCATTAGGATTGCAGTGCCATTCCCAGGAGAACACATATTACAAGGCAGCACCGAGTTAAAATAAGGACTTGAAGTAACACTCAGTCATCAGCCAAAACACACTGGCTAGCTACAATAAGAGCACAATTTTATGGCAGCTTTTATACTTGTCTTGCTAAATCTGCCTTGGGTATTAAAGTGAAGCAGCTATGCCAACTAGACGCAGCATTTGAGCTATCAACTGCTGACTCTCAAGTGCAAGGGATTTTCAAAACAGT
>NW_009593999.1:0-9467 GCF_000690535.1 Cariama cristata | reverse complement strand
CCTGCTGACTCCCACCACGCAGGCCCTGCACAGCGGACCTGGACAGTGGAGGGTAATAGGGAGCACCGAGCTGTGCTCCCCATCAAGGTGGGTCACTGATCAGTGCTCATTTACCAGCAGGCAGTTCACACATGGGACAGTTTCTCACTTGCTTTGGCATCAGCATAACGTGCATTTTAAACCACCACAAGCAAGAGAAATACCTGCACACCAACTCCGATCATGCAAGTAGGCAGAAAAGACGGAACAAAAGAGTTTTACGTTTTTGTTGCTAAGGTGGCACTCACCGTGGTTTCTTGGCCCAGACGCTGTTTGAGCCAAACCTTCACCTGATCCAGAGTGAGGTTAATTCCAATCAGTCCAAGCTTCCCACGTCTCTTTATTAGCTGGTCTGGCTTCACCACTAAACGCTACAACATTGTGCAAGGGAGATTAAGACAGAAGCATTAGAAAGTGATTTTGATCGAGCTACTCTCTGCAGATAACGAAACAAAAACTTAAATAAATTCTGTACAGTAAATGTCCTTGCAGAATTTCTTTAATCTCTTGGCAAACCCATCTCCTGGTACAACACGCCTGCAGGTTTTTTTAATGCTGTACTTTGAGAAGAGCTGCCTTATTTCTACGCAGACATGAGTATACGTCAGACTGAGGTGACAGTTTGTTTTGGCTTTTTTTTTTATGAACTTTGATAACTCTTTCAAAGCAGCTGTTAGAATGGGATATATGTACTCACTTTCTGTAAAAAAAAAAAATCATGCTGAAAAGCATACAGCATCCTATCAGTTTTGCAAACTGTCTTTGGAAGATGCATCATGAAATTAATACTGCCCTATGAGCAAAGGCTCATGAAGAAAAGCTATTAGAGACACGGCAAGCACAGTCAGCTGCTCACAAAGAAAGCTCCTGCTATCGCTACGTACTTCACATATGAGACTGGCTAGGGTCAGGGGTCAGGCATTTTAGTCAACTGGCAGTGGCTCTTTAAGATACCCATGGAAAGCTGTTCCTATAACACACTTCTCTAGCTTGCAATTTATTTTTTTTTTAAAAAATAAGAAACGGGTGCCATTCTCCTGTACGGCTGATACGTCCTGGAACTTCAGCAACTTACAGCGTAGAGTCAGAACACAACACATTGCAGTACAGAAAGCTGATCATGGTCTTTCTGCTGGACCCTGTAGCCCTTTCTAGCATTACAAAACTCCGCCTTAAAGGACAGATAGCATCCTTGCTCCTTTCTGGCTTTCTGCAAGTCTTTTTAGAAGCACTGCTGGTATCTTCCTGCAATTCACTCATGCATGTGAGTATGGAACATTTAATTACTTAGTGTAGGGCTTCTATTAGTCAATCAGTAGAGGACTGTGAAACATTCATGTTCCACCAACCAATGACCTAATACAATTAACCATTGGAAAGGAGCCAGCATGGACAACTAATAAAAAGAGCTATGGATATGTTTTCTCTACAGAAAGCGTATGGCTATGAAACACAAAGAGAATAAGAGATCTCGCACAGAAAAAGCAAAAAATGAAGTTTTCCTCGACATCTTGCTTGGACACAGGAAACCTAAGCAGCATCCTAACTGAACATAAAAGCTAGCCACGGAGAAAACGCTCCATGGTTTCAGAAAGTGTGGGTTTGGGAACAGAGACTGACATCAAGAGACTGTTGCTTTGTCCGAATTAGCCTTGTTTACCTTCTGTACAGTTATTAGCACCTTCTTGTTTGCAGATATCTCTGCTCATGTCTTTCACAGTCCTTAAAAGAATTTTATAAACAAGCCCCTAGAAGGTTCTACAACAGCCTTAAAGCAAGGGTTGTTTCTTCACCGGTGTTGCAAATGAATGTGACAGAGCAGCAGCAGCGACCGGTCCTTCTGGAAAGATCCGGAGCACAGTTCTGCTCGCAACCGGCCACGGCACGACATGCCGTGCGTGACAGGGAGCAGCTCGGGTGGGCAGAGGTGCGTGCGGGGCCCGGCCGCCACGGGAAGGCATCACTCTCCTTACCTCGCTCAGAAGCCAAGGGTGGTCCTGGGTGAGTCGCGCCCAGTCAGTAGCTGGGGTGACTCGGGCATACTTGAAACGGTTCTGGATGGCAGAGGATGTGCAGATATACTTATACAAGAACTCCTTCCCCGTCTGCTCAGAGATGGCTTTGGCTGACATGGCTGCCGAGTCTGAATGGGGGGGGAAACCAAACCAAACCAAAACACCAGCAATCAGGAAGAGTCCAGTTCTCACAGAAAACTCCCAATCACCTAGCTCAATGCAAAAACCGAAGCAAATAGAGCTGGGGCTGTGTCTCCCCATTATAAATAAGGCTATAAAACTCACCTGATAAGCAAGAATTATTTGTGTTGATTAAAACTTCTACCCCATTCCACTGCCCTGAACACTTATTTTGGTCCAGCCTTGCCTGCAGGGAAAGGCGCGATCCTTGCAGCTCATCCCAGCCACCACTGGGCCTTTGCCAAGCCTGCCCGCTCCGAGCGATCCCCCAGGTCTGGGGGAGCGCTCAGCTAAGGCAACTTGTCTCAAACTACACAGCACCCCGGGTTTGCTGTTGTGGGATCTATGTAACACACCTACCATTTCGTCTAGTTCGGTACCAGGGAGTGACAAGGCGACAGGAGAGGAAAACCCTCCCTCCCACTTGTTTTCTTACGGCATGCCACATTTCCAGTCTGAGCTTGACTGCAGGAAAATTAGCAATCCCCCATACCTTCTTCTAAAGGGAAAAGAAAATGTTGCCAGTATTATCAAAACCAGAAGACATTTACATCATTGTCTTATCTTCTTCGTTTCAGAACCTAGATGTCTTGCAAGCAGGTTCACACCCTACAGAATAAGATGCTCAAGACAACAAAGAAGATTAAGGTTAGACAGTTTGGGTTTGGGGTTTGTTGGTTTGGGGTTGGGTTGGGTGGTTTTTTTTGGTTTTTTGGTTTTTTTTTTGAGAAAATCTTTTAAAAAGATTTCCTAATTCCACAGCTTTCTTGGAGATAGCTTTCTTCTCTTTTAAAGAGTATATTCTAAACTGATGTAAGTAAATGATTTCTGGTCTCACGGCTGGAACTTTTCTTTCTGATATGCAGAAACAAAATGATAGGTGTCAAAGATGCCTTTCTTTTTAGCTGCAGTAAACACTTATTTAAAAGAATACTTCATCCCAGTGAACCTGTCTGCATGTGTCAAACATCAGAAATGAGTCTTGTGATCAGCCAGAGGTCAACAGGCAGTTTTGATTTTTCTGAGGGGTCAGACTGCTGACAGAGAAGCTCCAGCAGCGGCTGATGCTGCGTTCTGAGTGACTGGAGGTCACGTCACTGTCCCCCACGCACAGCCAGTGTGGCAGGAAACACAAAAGCACGCTTAGGATGGCTTCTGGGAGAGCTGCAAAACAGAAAGGCACCAACACAGAAAAGAAGAGCTCAGATTCCATCCGAGTACCTGGACAGTGAAGCATTTGAATGGCTCAAGAAGACTGACTAACTGCCCATGCCATCACAAAACAGATGTCCACTTAAGATCCATAGAGGGAAACAGTTTAAAAATCTCCCAGTTATTTCTTGTGCTACCTTCTGGGTAAGAACCATCAGTAATCGACTGGGTTATTCATCCTATAAGCAAGCACCGAATGTGCCAGGGAATAACTAGCCATCATTAGAAATAAAGACCTTTTTCCCTAGAGCAGAAAGAAAGAGGTTTAGTCTGTTCCACCTCTTCCCCCCAAACAGATAAAATATTTATTCTGCAGAAAAGAGCAGAAGGAGGCAGGTTGCATTCTCTGTATGCCTCCAGAATGAAACAGGTTGGACTAAGTCCGTACTGTTACTGAAAGCTGTTAACTAGGCTTAAGAGCTAGCGGTCAAATTCGCTGCTAACATCTTTTCAAATGCAACTCCAGTGTTAAAATAGAAAAGGAGAAGCTACAGAAAGGGCAAAAAATGTTAAAAACCCCAGTGTTCCTGTTTTCAGAGAATTATTGTTATGTAGAACTCCGATGTGATTGCAGCACAGTTTCCAATTTAATCCCATTTCAAAACAGCATCAGGCAATGTTTCTGAATCACCCTATCTTTCTTCATAGAATCAAAACCCCGTTCTTGTCACCATAAACACTTGCACCTAACATTTAGTCCACTAAAAATAACCCCGCTTTGTTTTCATTACCCCAGTGCCAAAGTCAACACAGCCTACGGAGAGGGGAGCTCTTGCGAGCACACCAAAGGAGACCAAAGGCACACTTTGCACATCTGGCCCTGCAAAGCAAGACACACGTCCTCCCCTCCCATCCTCCCGCACAGCCCCTTCGATGCCAGGGCCCATACAGATACCATGCTGAGGCTGCCGTGTCAGCTTCATTTGCTCTCCCAGAGGCATTCCTAAAAATATCTATTCAGAGATGCAGTGGGAACAGAGCCGTCTCAGAAAAACAGAGAGAGCTATTGAATTATGTGGAAGTCCTGGGGCTACGAGCAGCCGTTCTGCAGCAACTTCAGAAGCAATCTAGAACTTCCGTTGGGTACTCCTAATCGCAAACGATGGAGAAACATTGAGATAACGTCGTTATCCCGGGGTGAGGATTTACACACAGCTATCGGGGAACAAGTAACAGCATCATGTACTGAAAGAGGAAGCAGAGTCAGTGAAGGGGAAATGCCAGCTACCAGTGGGATAACCTCAAACTTTTTAGGAGTTGGAAGGCTTGCTGCATACCCTCCTTAGGTAGGCTGTAACTCGGGCTGTAAGCTAAGCACGGGCACTGAAGTTGGAGCAACGTTCATCTCTTCTTGGTGTTAAGCCACCACAGTTCTCTAGAAGGCTAGGAATCATTTTGATTGGAAGGAAAGGGAGGTGAAGGGGGGCAAAGCGTGTACCGGTCCAAAGGGGAGGCAGTCTGCAACAGGTAAGCAGTGGCCAGACACATGGTAAGGGAGCTGGCAGATGCCCTGCGTGTTGAATGGGCTGCAGACGTGGCTTTTGCGCTTACGGAGCAACTGGGTGTTTGCTGTACAAAATCCTACTGCGATTCTCTGCCCATCTTTGCCCTGCAAACGCCACAAAACTGTGGGACTGTAAGCTGTGTTGTAATCTGTATTAAAAATTCAAAGATTAGCAGAGTTGCTTTGACTGCTTAATCTTTATTAGCAAGGAAGCTGCAAGAGACAGAAAATAGTTTAACTACTAGAAACCAACTACAGTTTGCTGCATCAGACTAAGCAGAATCTCAAGTGGGACTGCAGAACTGGTTTTCATCTATCCCCTGCTAACTGTGGATCAGTTTCACGGTACCATTCCGAGACAGCTTTTTTCTTAATTATGAAGCACTGTCTGCGCATCAGATAAGCATTGTCAAAACAATATGCCAGCTTCTCTGACCAAGAGCTTACAGCTTTATTATATGGTCAGTCAGCCACAGGCTAGCTATAGAGGAAGACTTTCCAAAGCTATAGAAGTGGCTGAACTTTGGGCTAGTAGTTGGCAGAGCTGTAAGAAAAACCAAACCAAAACCCAAGACACACCAATCCCCCCAACCTTACTCCGCAAGCACGCACAGACACATTCAGTTCCCACTCTCCACCTTGTCTTCACAGCTGTGCACACACATGCTACAGTAAGTCATCTGTACTGTAGCACTGAAAGCTTTCCATTATGACTTTCCTTTAAAGCAGTGCTATTTCTGACAGCAAATCCTGCTTCCAAGTTACCCGCAGCTATTTATTTCGCCTGGTAGGAAGCTGGAATACTGTTGTTTTCAAAGCCCTTAAAAATCCATCAGCTGCCTACTCTAGGATACGCTAAAGGCCAGTCCCAGAGAAAGCGTGACATTTCATGGCAGTAGAAGCAGATGGATAAAAGAAAACGGCAAACGTATTTCTAAACCTAAAAAACCCCTAAGTATTCTTCATTTCTCCATGGTGACACAGAGCCCCTGAACAATATCGCAGATCTTCAGTCCACATTTACAAATTAAAACAATCAAGGTGATGTTAGTTATGCCAATGATCAAGACGTAATCATCTGCAATTGCAGGAAACGGGACCTAGGACATCCTTCAGGTCTTACTAAAAGGAGTCCTGTAAAAAAAGAAAAAAAGTCAGTGGGAACAATGGTGACGTACATGGGATTGCTTAAACCAGAGGCACACAAAACACAGGGGCATTCCCACAAGGAAGGGTGCTGTGAAGTTGCCCATCATCCTCAGGCCACCTTTATGCCACTATGTTCTGCTGCTCCCCTAGTTTATCTCCCAATTTCATCACCTTGTTTTTGCAATAACACTACCGGGGTAAAGAGAGAAAGCCTAGAGGATTACTACAATAGCAGTAGACGAAAAATGACAAAATCCTTGTGTCACGGCAACTTTTTATGAGGCCGTTCTGCCCTTATCTGCCCCTGGTTCACAGACATTTCCTAATCATTAGCAAATCTTTAATCACACCCCTCACTCAGTTTTTCCGCTGCCCCAACCCTGCCTTTCTCCTGGGATAGACAGCACAAAACAATTGCTTCAGTCTGCTGAATTGTTAAGCTAAATTTTTTTTTAGGAAAAAAAAAAATCCATAGCACATCAGCAATTCCTAGCCGTACGTGCTCGTGCAGGTCCCTCATCAACCAAAGAGACATAATCAGAACAGGCTCCATTAACTGGTTGCATCTGCTCCGCAAACACCGAGGAGGAGCACGAACTGCAGGTCACCACAGACGCAGAGGAGCAGAATCTTTGCACTTTCGCAAGAATGAGGCAGGTTAGGACTCTCATCGGCACGGATAACCCTATTTTCAGTCATGCTTGGCACCTGCAGTACCACTGCTGGTGAGAGCAATGGATGCACCTCTGAAGAAAAACAGAAGGGGTGCAGAGAAAAAAAAAAAATAATGCCTTTGTCTGTATCAAATACAAACTGTAGGATAACGTTCTCTTCTACTAATTCACTCCAGACACTGCTCTGTTTGTGATTCATTAGGTAAGATTGAACTGCAATTTTCTTATGACTTTAGACCCCAGATCTCGCAAACACCACACACGGTGGTAGCGGCATTTGTCAGCAGCACAAAATGCCTTCTCCAGTCTGCTCTTAATATGTACCCTGTGCTGCACAAGATGTAGGATGGGGCAGGTAGAATCAACAGTTTCTAACCTATAATGCCTCTCTGGCTGCCTGCGATGATTTGCTGGTCATTCTGTCAGTTCTGTGCTGTACCTGCACTATCACAGCCCTTCAGATCCAGTTGGTATAAACTGCCTTGCCTTTTCCTTTGAAGGGTGAAGGATGGAAACACAGGTGGCTCCTGGCCAAACTTGCCAAGTGAAGGACAACCTACCACCACTTTAAAGCGTTTTCCACAATATGTGCCATGAACTTTTCAGTTAAAATGCAACAGATCAGAGAATCACAGAATAGTTCAGGTCAGACGGGGCCCCGGGAGGTCACCGAGTCCAACCTCAAGCTCAAAGCAGGGTCAGCTCTGGAGTCAGCCCAGGTTCCAAGGCCCATTCATGCGTTTGAAGCATGCTGTCCTTTACTTCTTAAGCAGAGGCAAAGAGCTCCGTTGAACAGATGTCACACACCTAGTCTAGGTTTGACAAGTGGGTTACTGGTTATTTCTGGAGGTATCAGTGATTTCCATGAATTATTTGTGTTCATTTACTGAGGCTCCAAAACAAACAGCTTCCCTGCAACACATCAGAGACCTTTATATTGTTGTCCACACCTACTGATTTAAAAGGTGTTGGTTTTCAGCCTTCACTACCAAGTCCAGAGTAAGTAAGAGAAATGGATTAGACCACATTTTCAAGGGCTCGGAAGCACTTATTCCCTCAAAACATCACCCTTCAAATATGCAAAAAAAATCACGCTTGGGGAAAGTTTCTTGAGTGTATTGACAAGACAAAAACAGCGTGACGGTGGCAAGGTAGACAAGGATTAAAGAGCTGGATGTGGTGTTTGCTGTGACACAACTGACATACCTGCCCCAATATACTAGTGACTAGGTGAAGGGAAAATTCAATACAGTCCAAAGAAAAAAGAAAGATGGGGAAACAAGAAGAGGCATCTTGACAACAGAACCTGGGTAAATTCTCCTTGACTCCCAAAGAGATTGACTGATGTGGCACTACTCAGCACAATACAGCCTACTCTGCAAGGGGAGAACAGGAAAAAAAAAAAAAAAAAAGAGACATTGACTTGGTTTATTTTTCTTTAAACTTCTTCTGATCTCAGAGCTTTTCTATGAGCTTCACCAGTTTGTGTTCATACAGAACACAGAACTCGCGCATGGAATTTTCTCAGATCCAGATCAGGACCATACTCCAATCATACCTGAGCGATGCTTTTGTTGGGAGAAAAGGACTCGCTCGCCAGTGAAGATTTCATGCCCTCTCTCTCAAGAATTATGTCAACAAAACCACACTGTAAAGCAACCTTCCCCCTCCAACCCAGGTCATTTATTAACACAGTTCAAGATCAGCCAGTATTTTCAGCCCACAGCAGCATGAAAAGTTACGTCAGCTTCCACCTGGCAAACACAGGTGCTTTCATCAGAGGATGAGAGGACGAAGAGAAGAGGCCCTGCAGCAGTTGGCCAACTTCATGGGTCAAGATACCTCAATACCGTGTGTTATGAAATGCCTGGCACCATTATGGTGTGATGCAAGCAGGTGCACTCGCTAAGGCGGTGAGCATGGTGAATGCCCAGCTCTGGAGGAGATTTCCTGCAGACAGGGAACCTTTGAGAACAAAACAGCAGCCAGGGAGAGGAACAGACTACAAACTGAATTAAGTCTGGCTAGTGGAGAGCAGCAGACAGGCTCCAGGCACCCCGGTAAGCATCTAGTGCCAGAAGTGGGGTATTTGGAATTCTGTCTTTAAAGACCATCTTATTCTGCAGCCTTGGGGAAGGTCCTTAACAAGCTCATTCCTTAAATCCTTCCCCACGCCACTTGCAAAGCGGACAGTAGCAGGATGGACTCTGGCCTGCGTGGCTGGGCAGGATTCCCAACTGCGGCTGTCCTTCGTATCGAGTCCTACTTCAAGCAGAGCTGCTAACGGCAGGAAGAGCACCGCTAGCTGGAGGATGGAGAGCACGCTTCCCGCGTGTTCATACAGAAGTCTCGTACGCAAAAAACTCTACAGGGTTTGAATAACAATGTTAGACAGCAGAGCTGATATTCTGAGCTCCAAACCCAATTAAGGAAATGAAACAAATACAGATATCTACAAACAATATATTCAGGATGCACATAGGTTTTCAGTGTTTAGACACTGTTGCAGACAACAAACATAGGTTATCAGGGAGAAAAGAGAAGCCCATACTAAAGGAAGAGAATTTCCAAAGCGGCAAGATAAACAGCAGGTGTTTGCAGGTAGCAAACAAAAGAGCTGGAAAACAGCCATTTCGCAGCTCCCGGGCCTGACGGATCCATTCACAGGAGGGAAGGGAGACCCAGACACAGGCT
>NW_009593998.1:0-21433 GCF_000690535.1 Cariama cristata | reverse complement strand
GCATCTCACAAAAGCTGAGGCAACGGGCTGCAGCCCACAGGCCCCAGCCCAAACAGCCAGCACCGCTCGGGTCCAGCAACAAAAGCAACGGCACTTTGGAAAGTCCTGGCCTTCCCCTAGCCCAGATATAGTTAGTATTAACAAACAAACAAACCCAAAACAAAAGAATGTTTGAACTGCAGTTACCCCAGGGAGTGGGGATTTCTCTCTGACCCCATTCCCAAAGGCCGTGTGTGCTCAGGCGGGCTGTAAAACCCCACAGACAATGGAAACTGCCCAAACAGCGTCTCATCGGCTGGACGTGCGCGTTCGGAGGGCGACGTCCCGGCCTGTTTACCGCCCAGGCACGGTAACTGCAACGTCCTTCTCTAAACTGGGGCAGAAAGGGCTCCGAGAGCATCGGGCAAGCCCTGGGCGCTGCCGCGGGGCCCAACTCACTCCGAACCCGTAACTTTACACCAAAATGCTGCTCTTCTAATTACGTGGTATTTTCTATCCATCTTTTATTTTCATAAATGCGTAGACAAGAGGCAGGCAAACAAAGAACCAGCAATAGGTTTAGGGCTTCCAGGGGTTTATCCCTCAGGTAAATGGACCTGAGTGGGCCATGTGAGACAAACCACAACAGAATTATTTTTAAAGGATTTTGCAGGGAGAACCAAAAGTGTTTCACTACTTTTCTATACTCTTGGTCTGAAGCACTGAAGAGTTACATCAGGCCTCAAAAATATCATGAAGTTGCTTTTACAGGTTCAGAGATCTTCAGTAAAATCATGATTTCCCTGCTGCTTACCAGAGCCAACTGTGCTCATGGTTCCTCCCCTCCCAAAAATGACAGCTGAGACTAGACACCTGAGATCACATAATCTGCCAGGTAACATTTGCTGGAGGTATAGTCATATATATATTACATATGACCAAAAAAAGCAGAACAGGAAAAAAATCATGGTTTTAATTCTACAAATGCTCTCTGCCTATTTACAAGGTATCCAGAATATCTGCCTCAAACGCAGCAATGGCAGCCAATTCAGCTATTCATTACTTATTTGCAAAAACTTTCTATTTCAGCAACTGCAAACTTGAGCTCAGGAATGTGCCTCTGCTCTTGGACAAGCTGAAAGGGGACTGGGAAACAAAAATGCCTTCAGTTAATGACAACAATAATCTGTCTTCGAGGCAAGCACGAGAGACTGAAAGAATTCAATATCCAAGCCCGAGTAGCAACAGCAGCTCATCTCTTGCATAGTTTAGTCAAACCCAGCCGTGCCCAGCAGCCTACCTGGGGATATCGGCGAACCCCTGTGGAGTGCAGCTTCATTTGAACAAGGACAGACGAGTCCAACCTCCACAGGTTATCGGTGAGACAACTGGATGCTATTCCGCTCTAGAAAACAATTACAGTTTTTCTCATGAAGAACCAAACACACATATTTCTGTTTCAGCTCTTCACAAAAGAAAGGTTTAGCTGTGAACAGTAAAAAGGATGGTATGTTTTAACACAAAAACTACAATATACACAACAAAAGAACCACAGTGTGCCTCTCTTTTTATTCTTTATTTTACAGTTCACAATTAGAAACCTACTGATAAATTACACAGTTCACCCTCCTGTTTGGGGTTTTTTAATGCCTCGGAGTCGTGCAATCCCATCTCATCCAGGAAGGCGGCTCAAGGTGCCATCAGGTTACACGAGGCAGAGCGGCCAAGCAGCCTGCAACAAACCCCTCCGTGGGCCACGCTTCACATGAGAAGTTAATGGGCTGCAGGAGTTATCCCCTGAAAACACACTGAAAATGGAAAAATATACTGGATATCCTTGCAAATGTTACAAGTGTTCTTAGGGGGAAAAGAACCCAAACTTCCAGGGCTGCAGGTCAGCCAGGTTGTATTTGCAGGGAGCAACTACCCAGACTGGCCCTTTTTCAAGGCTTTACATCTTAAGCAATTCTCCAAGATCTCCTTTTACAGAGCAGAAAGATAAGTTAGGTCCCTCCTCAGCTATGCATTGCAACATCTGCTTAACTTTGTACACAGTTGTGGCCACCAATTCAGATGTTTCACCAGCGCTGCCCACATCCCTTGCTCATTTTTATTTTCTGCTCAGAAGTTCCTAATTTCTCAATTTTTTTTTTTTTTTTTTGCTTCCAATTGCTAGTTCAACCATCTTCTCCTAAAAAGCTGGCACACAGTGCACAGCATATCTGCCGAATTTCAACAAGCTCCCGCAAAAGAAAACCTACAGAAAATACCAGGAGTTTTCATATCAAGTCGAGCTGAACATCACAGGAGCGTTAATAAAAAAAAGCACAGTAGAGCTTGAACCTTCCTTAGCCAACTGCCTCCAAATGGAGGCTCATGGTGGCACACAGACGGAATGGCTTTTCCAGCTGTGGTGAGGATCGCTGGCTGTGTGCAGAAGACCTGGACTGGCCGCTCCTTGCGGGACACGATCTAACCCAGTGCTGTGGGTGAAACCCAGCTCTGTGCACAGAACCCACACAAAGCCACTGCCTCAGCAAGGTGGAGGAGCGCACTGCACTACAGTCATGCAAGACTTCACCACGGGGCATGAATTTCACTCTCAGTAAATTAAAAGGCCAAATCCAGAGACGAGGCTACGTGTACTTGCCAGTAGAAACTGGCAACAGATGAGGAATGGACAGGATACACCATGAGCATGTATTTATAAAGAGGAAAAAAAGGGGCAAATTGCCTTTGTTTTGCCATTACGAAGGAATGTTTTACCAGTTTTCTCCTTGTATCCTTCTACAGTCGCTCACCTTTGGCACAAGGAATTCTATGTATCACAAGATTTACTTAATAATAATACTTCACATCAACACTCAGCACTTACATAGCGCTTCTCATATTCAAAGTGCTTTACAAAAGTTTGTGAGTCCTCACAACACCCCTGTGAGGTAGGTAAGTATTATTATCCCCATTTTACAGATGGGGAAACTGAGGCAGAGAGGTAAAGTGACTTGCCCAAGGCTATATAGGGAGTTAAAACTCATGATGTAGTGGCCCAATTCTGGTCTCCCTCATAGTGGTATAACACTGATGAACTCCCACAGAGCTATACTGGTGTAAGCAAAACAATCCAACCCAAGTTTCTCTGGCTCCCAATCCTCTGCTCCGATGAACTGACCGTACCTACTCCATCTAAACCAGCATTTGCCTTCTGAAACACTACAGAAAGCCCAGAGCGCAGCAGGAGCGAGTCTGCAATCTTAAGGCAACATGTACGTTAACAGCTCCACAGCTCTGCAGCAAGCTGGACTACACACAGACGTGTTTCTGCCACACCACAAGTCTTAAGACAACTTAAGTGGTCTCCAGCTCTGCACGTATCAGCTTTGAGGCCAATTCTCTTCTCCCTCAAGTGAGAATAAATCCAGAGCAAAACAATGGGGCTGCACCAGCATAGAACTAATATGAGATCTGAACCAGACCTTTTACCTGCTGCTTTGTAGGCAAATGCCCCTACTAATATCTTTTCATTCTGGACAGCTTCGGCATGGTTCATTTCACTCTCTCTCTCTCTCTCCGAGTTTGTATCTCTGCATATAAACAAACTTTCAACTTTTCCAGCTCATCAGCACCAGCATTTAAACAGCACCATACATCTTTCTAAGACCCATCAATATTTCCAGAAAAGTGTCAATGCATGCAAATACCACATACAAAAACATCAAGAATGCTGGGAGATGATACCAAGGATAGAGGTGATCACAAGACAGCACACATTTAGTTTTTATTAAAAATACCAAACAACTCACTCTTACTGTAACTATGCCACTTAGATGATCATCCTAACCTGCAGAAGTACAGGTACTTTTCCTCCAACTATTTACCTACCTACCTAGAAAGAAAGAGAAATAGCAAGCACACACATTTATGCTTCCTCAAACTTGGCAGGCATGATTCATGTGAACGGGAAAGGAGGGTTTGGGAGGTGGGTGAGATTGTACACTGGGTTTAGGGCACTGGACTATGAAAGAAGTAGAAAATATCACATGCATCATTACCATCAGTAATCAATCTGATTAAAATAAACCCCCAAATTAGATGGATTCATGTATGACATCCACTGAAAATCTCAAACCCTAAGCACACTGAAGCTGGCAAACATCTTGTGCCACTTCACTTATGTCCAGTCACAGCATCAGCAAATAAGATCAAACAAACCTTGAAAAGAAAGCAAAAGGAAGAATAAACCAGCCTGGAGAGAACAATCTTCCACAAACCACTTCCCTGCATTATTTTCAAATACATTTTACTCTTAAGCAGTTTCACAAAGGAGTGGGGGAGAAAGAGACCCACTACTATTTTCTTTTTTTTACTGGCTCAGCACCCACACCAGCTCAGAGAGAGGGAGAGAAAAATAATTCTTCAAACATGATCCTTGGTACTTGATTAAAACGTTGCTAGCCAGCCGACGAAACCCTGAATTGCCAGAGGGTTCGAAGTGGAGTGGATACACGGTGCTGCTCACGGTCGTCTTCATTTGCTATGATATCTGCTCCGTGGGCCTCATCTGTATATCTCCAATCTAGAAGAGACCAACATAGGATTTTACTGGAGCCCTGAAGTCCATTTTATGTCCTGCACTGGGCACTTTCATGCTGCATCATTACAGTGACAAGCTGCACATGAAGAAAGTTCCTGTGACTAGAAAGGAGCCTGCTTAACTGAGATATTAGAAAGAAATAAAGGTGAATGTGACTGCTCTGCCTTTAGCGGAAGGAATAAAAGCACAAATACGTGCAGAAAAGGTGCAAGATGACACCGATTACAAACTCTCATGGTTCAAGTCTTTAGTTTGGTCCTGCTCACAGAGGGACAAGAAGAAGCACTGCTTGATCAGCCACGGGAAGGACTTTTTAATCTTCTTAAGACAAGGCGGCGGGCTATCACCGCTGACCCAGTGTCAAGACAGCCATGTCTTGCACCAAAGGAGTAGAGTTCACATGAGGGGCTGCTAAACCTCTCATGATCAAAGTTTGCTTTTGCAACAGGAACTTTTATGTTGCAGGTACTAAACTTTGACACTGCTCCTGCCTCCTCCTGGCTCCAGCTCAAAGCTGGTAGCTTATTTCTTGTTTCACAGGAGGGAAGCCCCTCTGGCAGCACAAGCATCTCACACCACCCTTGGGGAGGTGCACAGCACTTGGCAGGATCAGGCCCAACACGTCATTTGGCAACTGGCAGAACCTGACTCAGCTGCAAGACTGTCAGCAAATCTCAGATGGCACCATACAAAAAAAGGGCAAAACAAGCCCGTATCCCTCCTGCTCCCCCTGCCTCACAAAGTCCTCCTTTGGGGTCAGAGCAGCCTTTGCTGGATCCACTGCAACGCTGATTAGCAGCTGTCAGGGCAGCAGTTACCCTCTCCTCCTCCAGCCACCCACCGCAGAGCCCTCCAACCCAACCACAGCCTACCTGTACATGAGGTGGGGCGCTGAGGACATATATGACAGCGTTAGCCATGTCTTCAGCTTTGAGACACTGAAAAGACAGAAAAGAGATTCTTAGTCAAAGGGAACCTCAGAAAGTAAACCACAAGATTACTCCTTTCCTAACCATCAATAATGAGTTTCGACAGCATCACTGGGGCATGTCAAAAAGATGCAAACAAGCGGGGAAAAAAAAAAATCCATTAAAAATTTAACAAAAGGATGTGTTTGGTGCTGATAATTCTCCATTTGCTGTGAATAATCTTACTACTGGCACAGTAATTCTGCCAGGTCAGGCATTGCCATCCTTATCAAAAATTCCCAGAGAAGCACAAGAAATCCTGTGCTAGCCACCTGCAAGACAACATGCTCTCACACTTCGTGTGCAGGCCTGTTTGCTTATTGTATCTTCTCTTCAAAAAAGAAGTCGTAGCCTGCAAAATGTCAAAGCTGACTGATATTTATTTACAGGAACATCAAAACAAAAGGAAAAATACAGGGAGTCAGAAACTGAACCCGAACAAAAATCTACGTAGTGTGTAAATATTAGTGCAAAATCTGAGGTCTGAGTGTTGAGACTTTGGGGATGCTGGTAACATCCTGGGAAGCACTGGGCACTGCAGAACTAGTTCCTTGTGCTATTAGCCAGGAGAGAGACAGGTAAACTATAATCACAGCCACTTCCCTCTGTTTCCATTCCTCCATGTCCTACCCGAATGCTCTCATAGGTTGCAGCAGCTCTCTCGGGGTCATTATCATGAAGTTTAAAAGCAAATCCTGTTTCCACCAGTCCTGGAGATATACACTGGAAAAAAGCAGAGCACATCCTAATAGGATTTGTAATTCCCCTTCAGTAAAAGAAGTTAAAAAAAAAAAAAAAAAAGAGAGAAAACTTTTTAGCACTGAAAATGCCAAAACAAACCAGCCCCCTTTCTATTGTTCTCCTTCCTCACCCTTTTTCTAGGGGAATAGTTTAAGTGAGCAGGCTTTGCCTTAATGATTTGTTGTGGCAAGTACCTCTGGGGAACCACTGATGGGTACTTCCCCCTTCAGGCCCCAAAGGGACAGAGAAGCAGAGAAAATGATGGCAAAGCTTGCAACGCAAATTAACTTCTGGACACATCACTCCTGAGATGCAAGCTCTGAATGAGAGCAGACAGCCCAGCTGACTGCCTCCCTCCGCTCTCGTGAGCCCCCCTTGCTCCCCGACAAACAACTGCCCACTTTGTGCACCCAAAAAGTTTATTCCCTGATACAGCTCATTGCTGCCATGCCTTCTGTGCCTCCGTCTCTCTCTGCCTCGGAAAGAGAAGGGGCCAGGGACAGTTGGCCACAGGACTTGAACATTCCCAGTGGGCTGATCACCATTTCTGCATTTCCTTGCCTGTTATCCAAAGGGAAAACCTCTGCTCCATAAAGCCTGCCAGCTCTCTACCACCCACAAAAGCAGGAGAGAGGAAGAGAGCCCTCAGTACTCACTGTAGCTCGTATATGGGTCTTTGCTTCTCTGAGTTCTTGCCTCAGCCCCTCCGTGAGGGCTGTAACTGCGTACTTGGTGGCACTGTAAAAATGCACCACCGACTGTGGCACAACGCTGTGGCCGTTCATGCTGAGGAGAGAGCAGAAAGGAAAGTGCTGAGAGGTGGGAGGCAGGCAGAGTCCCAAGAAGGAACCAACAGGATATTCAAACCACCATAATGAACACAGAAAGAGACACTGACATGGTGGCTACGTGAGGAATTCCCCTCTCCTGCAGGAAACGCACACCACCAGAGGCTCCTCTCAACACGGCCGTTTTCTGGAGCTGGTCAAGAAGTTTCAGTCTTCAACCTTGCACCATCACAAGCAGTTGGCATTATCCTTTTCTCCCTGGTTCAGCCTTTCTTGCATTTAGACCAGCAGAGGTTAAAAAAAGTGGTTTGGAAAAAATCAACCATTGCAATCCTTGTAAAACTCCTCCTTGGGCACTATCAGCCCACTCCAGTTAAAGCTCCACTGCTTAAATCCTCTCTACAAGGCAGGGGGGAGGAAGCCGGCACGGCTGACCCCACCTTCCCCCCTTGCGTACCTGTTAATGTTAATAATATGCCCATCATCGATGTTTCTCTCTTTCATGGACTGGTAGGCCTCTCGGGTGCAGATGCTTACAGCCATCACGTTGACCTGAGGGATGAGAAAAGAAGAAGAAACTCAGACCAGTAGCCCTGCCTGGCACCCTTTGACTTGCCCCCCGCACGCCCGAAGCGGCGGATGGAGGTTCCAGTCCCAGACCCACGGCAATTCCCACGAACGCCAACAGAGGGAAATGCACATTCGCACACCGCACGCCTGCCGCACACCCCGCGTCACGCTGCGACCAAGCTCGGGGCTGCCGTCCCAAGGGGTTCGGGCAGGGCAGGCACAGATACCCAGTTTTGCGAGACAGTCTTGGCCTCTGCCAGAAACAAATGGACCTAATTGTTTTAGGGGCAGGCGTGAGGGTAGAGTGCAACGTAAGGGAGAGCAAACCCACCTCCCCACAGTCAGCACTCTGTCCAGGAGACAGAGTTGTTGATTTTGTACAGCACTGAGCACAGTGGTGTTTGGGCAGCTGATAGGACACTAACAGCAGGTAATTAGGTCAGCTAGTTAACGAGGAAATCCCCAGATAGCGCCTGTCAGAGTGCCAGGCACTCAGAGGCACTGCAAACCACATGGCCAGCAAAGAGCTTCCTGCGCGCAAATGAAGCCAAAGATCACATCGTGCCACGGGGAAGGCCAGAGCGGGCAAGTAACCCTGCAGATATGAAAGCCACTGATCTGTTATACTGCCTGCTGGCGTCTTCCTCAGCCCTAACTGGATAAGCCAAGGAATACAGGACATGGCAATTTATCCAGCCCTTTAGAACAGGATCCAGAGCTTTCCAGGCTCTTGCTCTTTGGACCAGCACTTCCCAGCACACAGTGGCTTGGTTAAACTCAGCCATATCACCTCTGCAATGTGCCACCGTTAACGTGCAGAAGTCTTGAGCATTTGCTGACTATAAAACACAGAGGCAAAGTTTCCAGGAAGATGGAGATATGGAAATTCTCCCAGCTGGCATACAAAGCACCCACGACTGATGAGCAAGCTGTTTCAGCAGCAGTGCTAATTGCTCAAGTTCATAGTCATTTAGATTTGGAAGAGTGGCTGAAAGGTAGAAAGTGTTTGCTGAAGCCCTCTAGAAAGGATGTAATCATTTCAAGGCAGGACACACTGGCAGGTCCTACCTAATGGCATGTCACTTTGTTAACTAAATGAGCAGGCCAGACAGGTCTAAAAACACTGCTGTGAACTAAATACTCCAGGAAGAACTAAATTTCGGATGAATCAGAAGTCAGGTGCAACTATAAATGGGAGGAGCAGCAGGAACAAGGCCATGTGGACAGCGAGCGAAGGATACGTGAGAGGGCTGACTATCGTCACTGCGAAACTTATAAACAAGAAGGGGGCAAGCTAACTCAGGCTTGCTAGCACAAAAGGACATGCAAGAGAGGAACATTAGTTTGGAGACCGGAAAGTAAGAGGCAGAAAGGGCTGGATTTGAGAGCCGCAATTACTGAGTAGCACACAAAAGATGAGTCGGGTCAGCTGAAGGATGTTCCGGTCACTGCTTTTGTCTCAGTCGTTATTTCCTATTCATTACTAGAGGCCACGCTTGTGAGTTTTTGTCTTGGTGATAGATAAATAGCATGTTTGTCTGATCTTGGAGTACCCAAGCAATACAACAAGTAGAGTCATCATCCTCATCCAAGTGCACTTTGGTTGAGCACACAGTCACTGCCGGATATCTCAGTCATCATACCTGGAACTACAGAGATAAAATTCCCTGGCACCAGGTTGAAGATTTACCTTAGCTGTGCAAGGAAGAAAGTTAGCAGACATGTGAGCAGAATTGGCACCTCAGTACTGGAGCAAAGCCCAGAGCAGGCAGGGCATCTGAAGGCTTTTGGGTTTCACAGTAAGGTGGTCAAGGAAAGTGGGAGTAACCTGCTCCAGTCTGATACACTAACCAAGTAAGGAGCCAGTCCTTTCAGATACGGATCCTGGCAACTACTAGTATAAAAAGCCTTCATGAGAAGCTACATCCCTGCTTTCCTCTCTGCCCCAAGATGCCCTGAACGCACCAGGCACCGTGTCTTTGGTGCAGTTGCTCCCTGATCCCACTCCCGCTCCGCAGCCCACTAGAGGGTAACATCAGCCCAAAGCCTGAGACCCGGCTCCAAGGCTGTGACTCACGCTGAGCAATGCTTCCTTGCGTGGGTAGAGTTACAACAGTTTGACAACTACTGGCAAAGCAAGATACTAATCAACAGCCACATGGGAAAGTCCAGAGCCTGTATAAGACATCCTGGTACAACAAAACAACTGGCTGGAAGGCAGTTGAGCTGGGATTGCCTCGCTGCCTTTTCTCAATAGCACCCACAGGATTTTTGGGTGAAATCCCATTTCAAAACATGAAACAGGCACTCAGGAACCTAAAACCATGCCTGGAAAATGAGCAAGGCTTAGGGCTGCATCATTTTGAGAAACACCATTGTTACAAATATCCACGCAAGACACTTTACAGCCTTGTTCCTATTTTAAGAACAAAAGGTTCAAAGGTCCCTTAGCAAAGATGCCCAACACATCTGCGCTCTGCCTTTGCGGAGCACACTGCACAAGGCAGAAGGTCTGTGACTGCCGCCTGTGTGTGCTAATGCAATAGAAACCACGAAGGCACATTTATCTAGTAATTAATGAGTTCCAGTTGCCAGGTTGGGCGAACATAAAAGATCCTGTTCCCGGAAGCACTGAGCATTTCACTTCCCAGAATCAGCCTTTTCTAAGGCATCTAAATGAGTATCCCAGCTCCTAAGCACATATGAAAACGTACGTTACAGAAAACATATCTCTGCACAGATGGTATATAAAACCAGGAAGAACAGAGCTTTGCTGGTCAATGAGTAATGCCAAGAAGAATCAAACCCATTTAGTCTAGAGGAGCGAGAGGATGTGTGCTGCAGTCCTTTGTGCCCTGAACAGTGCAAATGGAAAGTTCAGCTTGAATTCCTGGCCGAAAAGGTCAGTAGGTAAAATGTGAAGGAGCTGTTCAGATCCCAGAGCCTGGAGTCAGTGTGTGCACAGCACCCAGCCCCAGCTACTCCCGCACGGATCAGGCACGGCTGGAGGACTTTGCTCCAGGCTCATGTCAAGCACAACCTCACAAACAAGGAGAGAGAAAAGGGGGGAAGCTGTGAACCAAAAGATGATGGGTCAGAACCTGCCCACAACAGCACGCTCCCTCCTGCACGCATGCCGAATTTGCTGGCTGGCAATGCTGGCGCTCTGTGCTGCTGTAAATCAAGAGAGACACGATTCCTAACATGAGACTCCTGCAGCCCAGGGAGAAGGAGCTCCCCCCTTGGGAATAAATACCAGACAATAAGGAACTGGAACATTAAAAAAAGAGGAGGAAAAAATAAATGGTAACATGGTCTCAACTGTTGGATGTATAGCAAGAAATTTTATGGAACAGGTATACTGATAGGGGAGCCTGGAAGGAGACAGAGCCTCAAAGCTCATAAAAAATGCATGCAAACAAAAATCAATTTACCAAAAAGAAAAAAATGCCTTTAATTTAAGGCCCTAATGCCTCCTAAATCAATAGATCAATGGCTGTTTAGAAACTTTTCCTATCTTGCAGCCCAGAAGTACCCTGAAACCCTCCAACATCGTCTCAAACCATGCTGCTCTCTAACACCTTTCTCCAAGGGACCTTTGGAAGAAGCCACCCTGCTCCCGCTCAGCTCTGCAAAGCCCAGTGGCCCATGAAAGGTGCTGGCAACCTTCTCCCGTCCTGACCCTCCGAGAGCTTCAGAGCGTGTAGGAGAAATGGGCCTGGCAAGTGTTTCCCTGGGGCTGGCATGCCACAGCGGGGAGAGCTGTCACTGCAGAACCCTCCCCAAACCCCGCTGCCATGCCGGCACCTGCACAGCCACGGCACACTTGGAGAGCGAGATTTCCAAGCAGGGAGGCTGCAGCCACAAAACGGGGGCACACAGCAAAAGGAAAAACCCTGAGCTATTTTTACCGCTTACCAGCAGGCTAAAAAGCAAAGCCCAGGCTTGTCAGGCTGCCTAGGCTGAGGTGCATGAGGTGTTTGGCTCTGGAGTGTCCCAGGGCTTCACCTTTGCATTAAAGGTGCGAGCGTTATTCAATTACACACAAGTCAAGAGCAAACCCACCAGCTGCTGGGAAGTTGGCGAGAGGAAAAAAAATCTGCCAGTATAGGAAACAAGCTTGGGTGTGCCTCAGTCTGTTCCCAGTGCTACAACAGCATTTTTGCAAGCACTGAGAGCAGGTATAGCCGTACAGATCACCTCTGGGAATACAACATGCTCCCAGCCTGGTTTCCTAACGCTGACCTTGTGGAACTACCCTGCCTCTCCTCTTACCCCATCTGTCACCCCAAAGCATCTCCAAAGGGTGCACACAGTGGCACCTGCAAGGAGGGGGACCCCACAGGCTCCCAAACTTTAAGCCACTGTAAATACCAACACTGGAGTGTCTCATACAGGACAATCCCCATTCCAAAAATCTTTCTCCCTAGAAGTGGGGGAAGGCGAGATACAGGGAGCACTCCCACCTGAGCAGCCAGGGAAGGGAGCACGGAGAGTGGACGGGCCTTCAGCTGGCAAAAGCCAGGCGTCTCCCCAGCCTGCCCACCTTACAAGGAACAAAAGGTCAGAAGAACAAAGGCAAATGGGTGCGAGGGACACGCAGCATCTGCGGAGGCATCCATACAAGATGGGATCACAGCGACCAGGACAAGGAGTTTACAAGGCACAGGCGACCCACGGCGCCAGGCTTGCAGCGAGACAGCACTGGGAAGTGTCCTGCTTTACACCAGCTCAGCCTCAGCTACACTTAATTTTGTTTTAAGACTCCATGGCAACCAGGGATGGGGAGATGCGGTTGTGCAGTGACCCAGGCTGGGCAACCCATAAAAGCCTAGGAGGGCAGACAAAGCTGAGCTGAGCTTGCTTTGGCTGCAGTCACAGCAGCCAGCAGACCAGCCAAAATCCTAACAAGAACTTAATTAGCCAGGATACGGCAGCTCTTGCCCTGACAGCAGGAGTTTGAGGCCTCGATGTGCCTTTCTGTTTTGCTTTACACAGCCCTCGAAACTACTGCTGGATGAAGAGTCACCGGCTGCCGCAGGAGCCGACAGATCCCAGCTGACTCCGCTGTCAGACATAGTGGCCTACAGCTTCGAGCAGCTTTTCAAATAGACATGTCTTTTCCTTCACTAGGACAAGCTCCCACAGCTGCTGGAGGTGCTACAAGGCTTACTCAAAGCCATGAGTTCGACTTCTGTTCCTATGAGCATAATGCTTTCATGCACAAAAGCAGGTAGTACAGGAGGGGAAAATCACCTTTGTGAAAAGCTCCTGTTTCAGCATCTGACCAGCCAGAGCTGCAGGAAGGCCAGTACAAAAGGGCCATTGCAAGGGCACGCAAACTGGCCCGGGGTCCCACAGCTGTGGCTGCCACTGCTATGTGCAGAAAAGGGCCATCACATAATGACAAAAGATGGTGATGTCCCAAAAAGATGCACAGCAGCAACTCAGGACCGCAAGACCCAGGGAGAAGCACTGCTAGTAAATCGCATGGACCATTTGCACAAACTCCCAATTCCTCGTTCACATCCAGCTCTAACCAAATTATAGGCAGAAAATTAAGCTATAAAGACAAAAAGCATTACAGCTTTTTAAGCCAAAAAGAATTTGCCCATTTTACAACCCACTGCTACAGCTAAAAGGATTAGCTACAAAAGCCAGTGCTTGGCATTCAATTTCATATTTTATTGAAGAAAAAAATGTGAGGCTCATCACCCTTTAGAAAGCCATAGAGCTAAAGGGGAAAATGCTACTGAAGGTACTGGGTGTTTTCATACTCCAAGGTGAAGGCGTGTGGCTCAGCAGTGCACGATGTCTTTCCACTTCCCGATCAGCAAACTCAGGCCATGTCAGAGCCAGATGGGAAGCAGGCTGTCAGCACCGCACAGGTGAAATAAGTAGATGGGGACAATAGTGCTGGCGGCCAGAAGAAATAAAAACCTAGCAGATTTCCCGCTCTACTAGTGGCACTACTCACATCTATCATTGTCCGCCAGCCCTCTGTTTTCCCGGAGAGCAGGGGCTCTGGGCGAGCCAGCCCCGCGTTGTTGATGCAGACATCAACTCCTTGATGAAGAGTCTTGATGGCAGAGAACATCGACAGGATCTCCTCTTCGTTGGAGAGATCACACTTGTACGGGATGAGGGTCCCCGGATAGCCGGCACTCTGGCATTCAGCTGCCAATTTCTAGGGAAAAGAAAGGAATGAAGAAAACAGCCATCAGCCTCCTCTCCTCACAGAGCAGCTTATCCAGCCATTTGCTTAAAAACACACTCCAGGCCTAACAAAACACAGCAGGCTTCCTGGTGAGCCTGTCTTAAAAGCAGGCACTAGGGAAGAATCATTGTAAATGCTAATTAAGAAAAAAGAAATATCAATATACATGAGAGTCTGAGCACTTCAGCCTTTAAGTTATTAAACTTGAGGACAGACTGTGCTCGTCCATCACCCCAGGCAATACAGGTCGAGGTAAGCAGGTGCTGGCAAAATACAAATAAATACTGCTGTGGCAGCAGGCTGCAAGTCTGCCACGCTGCTGCACGGATAAAGGACGTGGCAATCGCATGCCTGACAATCCCTCGTTAGCCATTACCAACAATTATTCCAAGCATCCAGGTCTCTTATCAGACTAGATGATATAAAGCAAATGAAAGGCCAAGAGCTGCTGCTGCTGGCCACCTGTGTTAATGAGGTGGCAGCCACCGCACCAAATCCTCGGGAGGATGCCCTTTACCCCCTGATGCTAATGAGAAGCAGCATCTCATCTCTGATGTGTCATATTAGCGACAGTGACAGCTTCCAGCGCGAGGTGAGAGCCACGTGATGTCTGGTTTCTGCGGAGAGATGGACTCTGGCTACAAACATCCACCAAATCACTCGAACGCCATCGCCCACAGCAGTTTCACCGACCTGACATTTCAGCGGGTGCAATAAAGCTCTCCTCCTGCCAGAGGCGGCTTTCCCGCTCCTCCTGGCTCGTCCCTGCATACCAAGGACTGCAATTCACAGCCGTTTATAGAAGGAGGAGCGAGGCCCAGCACAGGAGTCGCCTGGCTGGAAGCAGAGGACACGGGATGGCGATTGCTCATGAAGGCGGCTGCCGAAGAGCCGGGCCCCAGCCGAGCTCCTGCCCTGGAGCTCACCCGGCCTTGGCCAGAAACAAGGGGACAGGGAAGCCCGGACACCAGCCGCAGCACTCCGAACACCACTGGGAAGCTCACACCAGAGGGATGCTGACTTTTTTTGCTTGCTATGAGGTACAGCATCACCTCCCAGACTGGCCCAGCCCCACCCTGGCCCTCCAGGAGGAAGCATGGAGAAATTCCCACATTTTGGAGAAGGCAGATGCTGAAACCAGCCCCACCATCTGTACCGAAGGCTGGAGAGCCACGCCGGCCTCGGACATGGCTCGCTGTTGTGAAAGTAGGAGTGCCAAACCAGAGCATCGCCGGTGTCCTTCTCCCGGGGGAAGGCAGCCAGCCCCAGGGTCCCCTGTCCCTTTCACTTAGCAGAGCTGGTCTTTCGGCAGCTGCCGCAGGGGCAGACTTGCCCCCCAAAACACCCAGCATTGGTGAGATTTGCAGAGTTTGTCAGCCAGCCTGATGTCCAAATTCTGAAATAAACATTAGAGAAAAGAAAAAGAAAAAAAACCCACAAACATGGAACATAAGGGAAAATGGAAAGAGAAGAAAAAAATTAGAGACAGCATGACACCTGCTCCCCGGCGCAGGTTGGCCGGAGAGCTCGTGGGGCTGCACCAGTTCACAAACACCACGGGACCTGGCGAATGCCAAACCAAAGCATGGGCACAGCTCCCATCCAGCTGGCCTCTCACGCATGCCATCCTGCAGGTCGGATGCCAGCATGCCCAGGAAACCTGGGGGTTCTGATCCCCGAAGTTTTGTTAGAATCAGTTCTCTGCTCCCTGGCCAGCACAACACAGGACAGCTGCATGCATCAGGGTAACAAGAAGGGCTGGCAACTCGGTTATATGCCACAAAGTCCAAAAAGGGGAAAAAAAATCCACCTGAAGATGTGAATTGGGTCCCAACTCTAAATCATAAAGCATGCTCTTCGTCAGTCTTTTTTTCGGTGACCAACTTTCTCTTAGTCAAGTTTTACACAGAGCAGGGCTGAGCATCCTCACTGGGACAGCGACAGACAAGCCAGGACCTTCAAACCCTCCTCGGTGCCACAGGCACGTTCATTTTAATTACTCTGGGACAAGCGGCTCTGTTTGGTAAATGATTTCCAACCTTTCTCAATACCCAAGACCACCGCAGAGGTGGGCCAAGCCCCTGAACAGTGAGTTTCTGATTTGCCTTTCACAGCAGCCCACAGCTTGCACAGACCACAAGCCAAAACCAGCCCAGGTCTAAGGGTCTGGTCCAGAAACTGCTCTTTTCTGGGTACCACTTCAGTGAAGGCACTGCAGTAACACAAGAATTATTATTATTGCTCTCACGGCACCAAGCGAGAAGGGGACGGACATGCTGAGTTCAGCCCAGAGATCGATACATCCCAACAGCATCGCGCTCTCTGGAGAGCTCTGCTGGGGCTGAGCTAGACAACATTTCTGTCCGATGGAGAACAAAGGTGCCCCTGGGACTGAATCGTACCCCTCTGTACCCTCCCAGGGCTGGTCTCGCTTTGCTATACGTGGAATCTTGTTGATTATGCGCTGATAACAGTAGAAAAATATATACTTTTTAAAGATAGGAGTACACACTCAAGAAAACAGTTGGGAGGAAAGATCTGCAAGAGCAGCATTTAGAAAATTAAAAGCAGTATGAAGGGCTGCTGGAAGGTGCTAAACCACTCCAGGGATGGGGTCTTGTTCCTGCAAAGACACAGGAGGGAAAAATGGGCAAGGGGCCCTCAGCCACGTTCTTCATAACCTGGCACCAATGTGACAGCTTCAGAGCTCTCTCCATCCCACTGCCCAAACTCCAGCACTCCACTACGGTATCCATCCCACTCAGTATTTGCTTGTAAAGTACCGCAGCTCACCTCTGGCACTTTTTCTTCCTAGATCACCAGATCACGATCAGGAGTATGGTCTTAACTTGTTCGTGGAAGAGAGCTGGTGTCCCAGCACCTCCTACAATTGCCAGGCTGCATTTAGTTTGCTTGAATGAGAGCAGGGTTGAGTTATCTTTCCAGTGGTGCAGCCAATTTTCACTGCTGGTGTCAGTGCTCATCACAGGTAAAGTGAGGTGCTGTCTTTCAAAGCTACCGTACTCACACGCAGAAATGAAAAGCAGGGCACTCACTGCGTGCCGAGGCTGAGCATCACGGTGCATCCCAGAGCTGCGGGGAGGAAAGCTGACAGCTCAGGCACGAACCGGTCCAGCCAAACTCAGCCCTACTGCCCTTGAATCAGGGAATGCCAATGATCTTAAAAGATGAGAAATACAAACACGAGGGATTGGGATGAATCTCCCAAAAGAGGACTCATGCCAGGAGAGCTGGCTGGAAGGAAGAAGGGCCCATCAGCATGGACGGGAAAGGACAGACAAGCTCATCTACAGCCCAGAGGGAAACGCCGTGTTTAATATCTCCGTTTCCATGTTCAGCTGTCACTCTTCACTATTCGGTGAGACCTTTCACTGTTCAGTACAGCTCCTTGATGGAGGCAGACAGGGTCTAAACACCACGGGCTGCAGCGCAGCAACCCAGAGGAAGGAGCAGATGAAACAAGGGAGCTCTGGACAGCAGTGGCTGTCGTGGTGGAGCTGCCCATCCTGTTCTCCCAGTCAATCTCCTTAGCTTATGTCTTAGACACACCAATTTCTCACTCGGAGAAAGGCTTCTGTGCCACAACTGACCAGAGAAATTAAATATCTCTCAAGATCCTTCTTTTCCTGCCTGGTGTCTCGCCGCCTCAAACAAGACTCAACATGGATCCTTTCATCTCTCAGGCTACACTTGTGTTAACAAATTCTCTTTGAAAATGAAGTGCTGAACATCACTGACATCCAGGCAGAGCTGAACATGCTTCAGCCATCTACAGATAAAGAGTCATCACAGGCTCTTCAAAGGAACATCAACCGCGGGCAAGTTTGCAAGAGAAGACTTACGTAAAGCAACTCTCTGAATTAGGGAGCTTGTAATATTTTTTCAGAGCATCCGTAAAGTCACTCGATTGATGCTCATTCCACTTTAAGCACACCACACGCACAAGGAGGTGGGGGGGAGGAATAAAAAAAGAAAAAGGCTGTTTTTCCAGACTTCATAAGCAACTTGAGAGCGACCATGTAATGTAACACCAATACAGACGAGGGCCAGTGCACCACCGGCAGCTGGAGATGAAGATTTGAAACAAGACCTGAGCATCTCTGTACCACACCCTTGTCACTGCATGCGTGGAAATGGACAGCCAGGTGCTATAGCTACGGGTAAAAACCGGGACAATGCAACAGAAAGAAGAAATAGATACCCTGCGTGTTAAAACGTTTAACCTAGAGCCATCCACTGCCAGGGATGCCAGCCTTCCCCCCTGTAATTCTGACACACTACCCAGCATGAACGCAGCAAGTTCTGCAACACCCATGAAAGACCAGCTTTCCACAAGGGCCATCTAAACTCCTCGTGTGATACAGCGAGCCAATACGGCAGCACGTACTAGATACGTGGGCTACGATGAGCCTCTTTTTTTGGAAAAACCAGTTTTTCCATTGACATACAGTGACTTACCTCAGCTTCCAGCAGTGTTCAACAAATGAATGAGCAAATGAAAAAAACCCCAAACACCTAGCACCTACCTACATGTAAGTAAGACAAAGAAGAATACCTAGTCATGCTGCTTAGTATATACTGTTTAGTTGTCTGCTTTTAAAGGTCTAAAAGGATGCCTTGCATTTATGAGATCTTTTCCATATATTAAGAATACGTCCGTTCCCCCAAGAAGTGGTTAATGCTTTTCGTGCATACGACACTTGGAAGAGGCACACTGCCATGCATTTAGACTCAGTCTTGGTAAAATGGTTTTACAAAACTAATTGATATAAAAATTCAAGAGGACTCTTAAGGGGAGGGAAAAAAAAAAAAAAAAAAAAAGGAGAGTCACGTAGGGCTTTATTTGGGAAACCATCCTACTAACTTCAGACACATTTAGTTCAGAGAGATTAAAGCCAGAAGAAACCATTAGGTAATTTTTAATCTAACCTGCCATTCATCACAGGTACTTGCATCCTACTGATTTAGCTTATGCTTAAATACATAGCTGTACCAAGAAACCAACTGGAAAGAAACCAAAGTCACCCCAATTACTTTTGCTATCTAAAGGAAATGAAGGAGAAAAATCCTAACGAACAGCATCACAGTTGTGAAAGAAAACTGAGGGCTTACAAAGCCTTTCATTTTACTGATTGGCAAGTTTGAAGCTTCTTTTAATTAAGATTTAATACCAGTGCAACAGCATAATAGGGGAAGAAATATATAGTGAATAAAGCACTGGACTGGGGTTTATTTCCATAGTGTGCTCTGTGACCATGGGCAAGATTCAGAGCTGTTTCCCCATCTGTAAAATGAAGATAATCACATTGAGCCCCTTCCTAGAGCTGCCGGGTACCTGGGGCTTTTTGCCTGCATACGATCCAAGGATGAGTATTACTTCACATTTCTTCCAGTTCCTTTTGCCTGGCTCCAGGTGCCATGGGACTTTAGACGCCATGGGAGTCCAAAAGGAGTTTTCAAATGAATAAAACAGTAAAGTGATTCTCCTTCCCTCTCGTGAGCTTTAAATTGATGCTTTTTGCTGATTGTTTGCCAATCACCACTCCTCAGCTCAGATCCGTGCCTGTTCCAGGACAGAAGGCAGAATGGTGGGGATGGGAAAGCTCAGAAAATAAGGCTTAAATGGAAAAGCAAGCGTGCAGTACTCAGCTGGGGGCACCAATACCAAAACCCAGTACAGACGAAGAAGGACTGGCACCCGTTTCAGACCATTTACCCAAAGTGCATCTCCAGAACCGGTTGCCTGATCAGGGAGACTGAATTTTTCACACTGCTCCAGAAACTCACCACCTCTTGGCACAGGCAAGGAGAAAAAGGGATCAAAACCTGGACAAAATTTAAGTCCCTGTATGTATTTTTTTCATTCTGTACCGTCCTAAGTGTACTGACTTTATAGTCCTTGCAAAGACTCACAGGTGGCACACAAAATCAGCACCCATATAATAAATAACCCAGAAAAATCAGATCTCATTTTGTGGAAGAGAAGGGAATAAAACCCTGGGAAACCTCTAGGACCTATTTGCTGTTTATCAGTTTCCAGCAGCAAGAAGCAGACCGTGAAGAGGCATCTAAGGGGTAAGAGTGCCAGCCGGGTAGTCGTGACCGTGGCCGTCATCAGGGCTACAGAGCACGGCACGGCACGGCACGGCCCCCCTCCCTCCTGCCGGGCTCCTCCCGCCCGTGGTGCTGCCACAATTTACAACGCCGACCAGAGACGGCTCAAAATGACATCTTGGCATATCCCTGGCATCAGCTGTCCGGGACAGCTCCTCGATGCTACCCAGGCTCTGGACACCGAGCATCAACACAGTACCTGCTCTTCACCTCTGACCCATCCCACAGGCTCCGCAGGGGCCGAGCGGCATCTCCTGCCCATCTCCTGCCCGTGGGCACAGCGTGGCCCAAGGGACCACCCAACCGGCTTCATCCCAGGCACTGAAGCCAGACTCCCTGCTAAACAGGGGGCTGGCTGAGCGGTCATGTCTTCCCAGTACTGGTAATTGTCCTCCCAGTCTCACACTGCTTTTCTCCAAGACCCCTCTGCTCCCTGCACTTTTTCAGTAGTTAAACATCCAAGATGATTATTTTTTTCCTAGCTCACTTAATTTTAAATTTCCAGTGTCATACACACAAGCCAAACAGCCTCATTTACGCTGCCCTGAACGTCCCTGCTACGTGAAGGCATTCAGACAATCACTCCTTACGTCAAGGCTGAAGGCACTTTTTTTGTTTTACTGCTTGCTCAGATCAGGTTGCTACGGGCTGGCGTGGGGGCGGAGGAAATACGCTGCTCCTACGATGACAGCTCATTAGAGCAATATCTCTTGCTTATTCTGAAGTACGACTGTCCTAAAACAAGCATCATAGGTGCCTGCCTGCTCTTCAGCTCCAACACGCAGAAAGCAGGTTCCCACGCAGCCAAGCCCGTAGATGCTTGCTTTCCTTCAAAGGACCCCAGTCCTCTTATTAAGACTGAAGCTGCTGTATTGCAGCCACCCGCAGTCCCCTCCCAGCCCTCGGCCGCCTTCGCAAGCAGGGTTCAAAGACCACGTAGCTCCAAGACACCCAAGTGCCTGACACGGCAGACCCGACGGTCCACGCGTCGCAGGCTGGATCGCCGCCTGTTCAAGCAACAGATTTCCAAGGCAACCTGCAAACACAGCACTCGGAGGGCAGAGCCGAGCCTGAGCTTCAGCCTGACACCCTGGGATCACGGCACATGCCTTCTGTGTCATCTGCACCGCAGGCGAGCACACCTCCACTACGCTCAGGGAGTTGAGAAAATTCATTTATTTATTTTAATTAAATCAAACACCACCTAATCTTGCAGCAGCGAAGGTCTGAGATGCCTAGCCATGCCCTGAAGATCTAGGGTGTGATCAGAGGTCCATGGAAACCATCAGCACATGCCCACCCTGAATAACATATGTTGTAACCCGGTCTACCACCGTACCTCGTGGGTAAGACTCAGGAGAGCCCCTGAGGACGGCCAGGACCCATTCCCAGCTCCATCACAAGCTCACTGCGGTCTTTCCCTCATCCCAGCCCCAGCGTCCCC
>NW_009593997.1:0-18315 GCF_000690535.1 Cariama cristata | reverse complement strand
ATTTCTTAATATAATTAAAAGAAATAGGACCTCTTTTGTGCAGAACTCCTAGTTTTAAAACCCTGGGATTAATACTGTGATATTCTACTTGAAGTAAGTAAATCCAATCAAACTTATCTACTGTCACATAAAAACATAATCTGATATAATCATCGTAGGAGTTATTAGAAAAATCTAATGTTAATAACAGCAAAATAAGATTTGAAGTTTTGCTGTAAAATTATCCTGTCATTAACTAAAAAATGTAAAGGACGTGGTAAAGTTCCAAAGTGGCAAATGCTTTTGTGCTAGGTTGCCTTTTTTTGTTTATATGTTTAAATAATTTACTAAGCCATCTCCCTTAATGGGAGCAGAATCTTTCTATACCTTTGCTGAATATTTTCAGAACATTGCTGAGGCCTTAGAGGTCAAACCAAAGGAAACCCTGACCGGTCTGCTGTCAGATCTTATCCTTTGGGTAATCCCACGGATACCAGCTGGATCTCAGAAGAACTCTACCCATGCAGATACATAATAATCTCAATACGTAATTTTTTGGAGTTGGGTTGTTTGTTTGTTTGTTTGTTTTTGTCAGGGGGACACTAGGAATGAAAAATCCCAACAAACAAACAAACAAAAAACTTCAACAAACAGAAAATAAACTCTAGCTGAAATGTGAAAAGAAACCAGCACCACCATTCACTACTATCTAACTACTGCCATTAAATCTTAACATAAAATGTCTCCTAAGTGCCTAGTCAGACAGCCACAGAAGGGCTTCTGCTGTTGTTCCAGGTTAAGTGGTTATCTCCTACCCTCACCTCCTTCCCTACTTCCAACCAGTATTAGTTCTACATTTCTCCCAAATGTGATTTCCTTTTAAAATGAGATGGGCCAGTTTGTAAAGAAGTAGTTTGGTTTCAGCTGGTTTCTAACCTAACCTGTTTCACAAATTGGGTTATTGGGCAGTTGTGCTTGTAGAACTGATGCCGATAGCACTCTGAGCAGTGATGCTTTGAAAAGAGTGTCTCAAGGTTACATAATCTGATGCAACCAAAAAATGAACAGCCAATGTAATTGGTGTAACTTTCTCTAAGTGCTCTTGCTGCCATATAACAACACAAAACCAAGGTGAGTGTACATGGAAAGGTCTTAGTGGCATTGCTTTGTTCACAGGTAACAAAAACTAGAGATGCCTGTGTGTGCCATTCTATGTAAGTGTCAGAATTGTCTTTCATATTACACAACATCACACTTGCCACACCTAAAAATAAATACACTCCCAGCTTACTGATATATTAAAATATTTCTGACAGTTTTACCGTGACTTTTCTTTCATCAGTCCATTCATAATGTCATATTTCTTTATGATTTTATAGAGATTTTTGAAAGTACTTAGCACTGATGTAAAGCTGTTGTAATAGTCCAAGCTGAGTGTTTTTGAAGATCCCACTGAAGTAATGTGTCTAGTCCTTTAGTGGAAGGATAGCTTTGTTAAAATATTTTGGCTTAAAAAGCAGAGAATTTTTGGATTATTCTGATAGAAGTCCAAATAAGTTATTGTAGTCCTCTGTCCTCTTTCCCAAAGGAGTTCAGCAGCACAATTTCTCAGACTGATATCCTGTGACCTGTATGGCAGCCTTCCCAGCATGAATCTTGTCTATACTGCACATCAGGTAGTGATGCTCTAGAGAAGGACAGATGGAATTGCTACACTTTGGGAGAAGGAGCAAAGGCTTCTTGTCAGAATGTCCTGTGTCTATCATCTTCATGCCTTTCATATAACACACAATCTTCCACATGAAAAAATAACATGGTTTGAGTCTTCTGCATACTACATGACTGGGTTCACGGTCCTTCATACATGGCTGCAAACTTCTGTATTTTTAATCAGGAGGGTGAAGGATTAGCGATTTTAGCAGTCAGTAGCTTACCTGATCTGGAATGAGTAGCATCAGTGCAAACAAATTATACTTTGCTCCTCTGGAGAAAATCGACCTTTATGCAGAATTAATTGACCAGGAAGCAGTGGCTTAGACAGCCAGACTCTTAACGATGGAAGAGTCAAGAGAAGGAAGCTGTAAAACTTTTCATAAGCCTTATAAATCTTACATAAGAATTTTAGTAAAACACACTAGGCAATATAAGAAATAAAATATGCTGCAGTTCAGTTATCAGCCATTGCAAATTGCCAGTTCTGCCCGTCTCCAAATTCCTGTGCTTCCTCCCCCCTCTCCCTTTAAAGGTTTTGTTCATTTGCTTATCAAACCCCTCAGTCAGCTCCAATTGTCTTCTCTGCATTTCTCGTTACCAGCTGAGTATCTTATCAAAAGCCATTGTCATTTGGAAAATGCATTGTTTTTATTCAGTTTAAACATCATTTTTCCTGCCTCATTGAGCAGGCAGAACTGCAAGACAGCCAGGCAGAGGGAAAGCCTTGTCCTATAGTTTAATTAGGGCTCAGTTGTTTGGACTGTGAACAGCAGTAGAAAGCACATTGGAATTAACCCCCTCACTCCAGGTTTAGCAGTTGATATTGCTATGGTGGGAAAGCAGTAGAGCACTTCCTCTACCAGCACCACAAATTATAGGCCCTGAACACCATTTCACCGTCATTTTGAAAGGTGTGCATCTGCCCTCTGCACTGCTGCCAATGGTCTGTTCTTTCTACCTTTATCCTGCCCATAGCATGAAGGAAGGACCTACCACCTGCATTCACCTAGTCACTCAGGCACTGGAGAGTGCATCTCACATTTGGTGAAGAGGAGAGATGGGCTCCTGCTTTGCTGGTTTTAAGTGGGGAAAGGGTGTGTTGGGATGGGCATCTGGATGTGTATTAGTATCTCCATCAATGGGCAGAGTGAGTATAGAAAGACAGGGAGTAAATGAGTCTGGGTGGACCCCCTCAAACCTTAAGAAAGCTGAGAGAGGGAAAACAAATGCGGTAACTCCATCAGATCTTCAGCCTCAGTAGAAGTTGAAACTTGATTTTGTACTTGGGTGCATCTGACCTAAACACCATGGGATAAGACAGAGATTCTTCCAGGCCTCTGTTCCCGTGCCTGACCTGAAATGCTTTGTCTTCTGATACAGTGCTAAGGCAATAAGTAGCATAGCTGCTATAGATGAGAGCAGGCCTAGTGGCACAAATTCAACAGGAATAATCTTTGATAGCTTTGCTTTTGCATCATGTAAGTATTAGCTCTGTTCTATATCTTTTGAATACTAAAATCTGAACAAATCTCTCATATTTTTCCCCCAAAAAAAGCTGAAGTAAGATGCTGATGCCGAGACAATCAAAGAAAAAGCAAATAACAGCAATCATACTGACTCTAGAGGAAATTGCAGCACACAGTAGAGGTTTTGTTTCTTACTTATATCATCAGCTGGGACTCACTTGGATTGTCAGCTGGATCTACAAGAGGAAACACTCAGTGAAGTCAGGCTGCATTGTCGTTTTGAAGCTGGTTTGGTGAAGCATTCATAAAACAAGAAATTATTCAGGACGGCTCTGACCCTGCAGGAGCTGCTGCATTTTCCTTTTTTGTTTCTCCTGCCCAATCATCTGCTCATATAAAAAACCACAGAATCTGCAGAGATCAAGATAAATACGGCATCACCTTTCCAAAGGTTTTAAAAATTTCATGAGGCCTTCATGAAAAAGTTGCTGGATAAAAGCCTCTTCGCTCCCCATTGCATGCTGATGGTCTAACCCGAGCCAAGACAGGTTCCATAATTTGCCTCTAAAATTGGTTCTTCTCTCCTCCTACCTAAACTGGAATTTCTGTGCTGTGTTTCCTCCATGCTATTTTCAGATTTAATGCCTAAAATAATCTGTTATTATACGTCTGTAGACTTATTATTTACGTGAATGCTGACAGCAGTTTTTTATTTTCTTTTGTGTTTGCACATACTGAGCCTCAGCAGTATTTAGATTATCTTTGCTCCTTTTTCACATCCAGCCATCTTAGATTATCCTCTGCCATTATTTACCAGTCTCTGCTCCTGCTTAGAAAAGATGGAAGTTGCAGAAGCACAGAAGTGTTGATGTTGGCAGGGATCTCTGGAGGTCTTCTTGTCCATACTCCCTGCTGAAGCAGGGCCACCTAGACCCAGCTGCCCAGGACCATGTCTAGATGTTTTTTTAATATCTCCACAGAGGGAGACTCCACCACCTCTCTGAGCAACCTGTGCCAGTGCTCGGTCACCCTCAGAGTTAACAAAGTGGTTCCTGATGTTCAGGGGGAATCTCCTGTGTCTCAGTTTGTGCCCATTGCCTCTGGTCCTGTCACTGGGCACCACTGAAAAGAGCCTGGCTCTGTCCTCTTTGCACCTTTCCTTCAGGTATTTATATGCATTGTTAAGACCTCCCTGAACCTTCCCTTCTCCAGGCTGAACAGTGTGAGCTCTCTCAGCCTTTCCTCATAAAAGGGATACTCTAGTCCCTTCATCATCTTCATGGCCCTTTGCTGGACTCTCTCCAATATGTCCATGTCTCTGTCTTATTGAGGAGCCCAGAACTGAAAATAAAAGCAGAAGCATCTGAGATCTGTCTGCATCTACAGTCAGGATGTGACTGAAACTTCCAAACACATAGATTCCAAAAAGTGTATAACTCTCAAAAACTGTTTGGTTTAAACTTCATTAACAAGTCTGATATAGCAAAAAAAAATATTACCAAATATTTAAGAAACTCTATATGCAATCATTATTTAAACATAATAATAAACTTGAGCGTTTTAGGACAGGGAAGTAAAGCCAATGTTTACAAACAGACCTAAAGGGGAAACTTGGGTTGAAGAACTTGGAATCTGACTAGGTTGCAGTGATTAAAATAATTATTCTTCTGGAATGGGATGTAAAAGATCTTTAACTAAAAATGTTGGGAAGCTTAATTTTATACTAGGAAGATGGTTTCAGGTTTGACTTTGTGTACCACTGTGCAGAATAACCAGCTAACATGCTTCCCTATAGCACATAAGTTTTTCTTAGATGTTGGTTTAAGTCCTGACCCTTTGTAATTCTCTTAGTGTCAAGCCCTGAGAGATTCACAGATTGAGGTGATATGGCTGCAGCCATTAAACCTCAGTTTTAATCTCACAATTGCTTTCTAGAACACTTGAGAAATCCGTTGCTGGAGAAATTTGGAATAAAAGCCCTTGATCAAAAATCAGGAAGACTATTATTTGAGCTAAAGTAAAATTACAGTGTGTGTCTCTTGGATATGAACTGGCCTTGTAAAATCACATCACCAGGTGTTACAAGTGCTGTGAAGTAAACTAGAGCTATTATGGGCATATTGTTCCTTTCCTCTCACTCTGGTTTCTTAGCTATTGTCAATTAAATTAAATGCTTTCCCTGCCAAGTTGTTCTTTTCTGCCTTGGAGCTGAACGCACACTTCTTGATTTTTGGCATCCACTTTCCTCACAAATAGGTCACCCACTGAAAACTATAGTCCATACATTTCTTGAATCTACTCATACTTTTAGTTCTAAACTCCTCATTGACATTTTATAGTTTAATGATTGTATATATCAACTGAAGATCACTTGCTGTTTTCACAAGCTTTTCACAGTAAGTTGATGAATTACTGACTGTAAATATAGGTTACAGACCTGTTTCAGTTTTAAACCTTATTTTCAGTTGATTTTGACTTGCTGGACTTAGGAAATAATATTTCATGCTGCAATTGCCTCGAGGAGTCTATCTAGGAAAATTTATGTATGTCAAATAAAACCTAGCAATTTTTTATTAGGGAAGGTCTGACTTTCCTCTAGTGCAGGCTTCCTGACTTGTGCCAGAAAGTACTCACCTTTGCTCCTGCCAGTCCTGTGAAAACCCACATAGATCAAAAAGTCAGTCTATGTATGAACCAAAATAACAAAGAAGAGTTTTTCAGCTCAAGTCTCTGGCTGTTTCCAACGAACATGCTGCAGCATCACAGAGGGCTAATGAGTGACAGTACATTTACCTTCCCCACCAAAGGATGGTGTGAGGTCCCTAAATTCTAATGTCTGATCCCTTAAGTCTATAGATTCAAGACTGAGTTTAAAACAAATCTGCACTTTTTTTGTAGCGGATACTCATAGTGGCTCCAAGCTGATCCCTGGAACTGAAGTACCACAGTCCTTGAATTAATACAACTGAGTCACTTTTCAACTGAGCTGTGGTAGCAGTCTGCTTGTGTGCACCTAATTCATTGCAAATGTGAAATAAAACATACTAATTTAAACTACCATGAAAAAGATTACCATAAGAATTTGTTATACAGATCTTGCTTCACGGTAAAGATAAAACAGAGAGACAGAGTCAGTTGCTGTGACTCTGCTGAAGCGCAGGAATTCATTAACCTGTGAGAAAGCAGTTCCTTTGGAAATACAGTTTATACACTGAAGAGGAAGAATTTTCTGCCTTGTGTTTGAAGATAAGCCACCTTTCTGTTCAGTCCCTTAAAACCACCCAGTTGCTGAGGAGGAAGCTGGCTCATCCAAACCTAGAGACCACCAGAGTAGTACATGGGATTGTATGGGAAGGAACTTAGAGGACAAGGACAATGGAGGGATGGGGATGTGAGTGCCTGAGGTCATGAAGACAGTCTAGGAGCCAGAGAATAAAACAGAGGAAGACTCAGAAAGTCAGGGAGAAATAGGATGAGGAAGTAGGAGTTTGTTGCCCTATATCATTTCCAGAACTGCTGGAAGGTAGGTAGATGGGGATAGTGTTGTGTATATGGTAGCTCAGTGCTCACTGAGTCAAGTGAGACTGGAAATTAGGGTGGCTGGTGGGGAAAGAGCAAATGTGTCAGTCAAATACAACCCTTAGGATTCAGAGAAAACGTTGAGATAGAAACTCAGTTTCTATAGTTCTAGAAAGAAGATCAAAGTAACTGGAACAAAGATTAAAAAAATACATCAAACCACTGAGATCAGAAAGACGTCTTTCATCAGCAGAAGAAAGGAAGGTAGTAAAGCGGGACACCAATGAAGCTAATGGGATGTGGTTCAGGAGGAAAAAGGCGGAAATCAGCTGTTGGAGAAAGAAAGATGGACTGTGAAATAGAAGACTGATTATCAGACTGCCAGAGCATAGGAGATATAAGAAAACAGTGGGCTAGCAGGAAGACTGAAAAATATAGCAAGGGATCTGCAGCAGGAACTGAGAGGTACTGATGCAGGGATTTGATTTGGTTAGCCTGGATAAGTTAGAACTCAGAACAGAGATTTTAAAAGTGGTTGAGGATGCTGGAACTTCAGTAAAAGGCAAGGGATGGAGTAGAGCTAAAATTGTGACAGAAACAGACAGGAGGTAACAGAGCAAGAAGTGTGCAAAACTCACCAGAGCAGCTAAAAAGGAACCAAAATTCCTGAGTCCCACCATCTTTTATCTATGCAAAACCAACTGGCAAAACATCTTATTCCCCTCCAGTGTGATACCATACACAGAAAAATAAGTCACTTAATCTGTTATTAAAAGAAAAGTCTTGAGGTGCTGGAACTACATGTCCCAGTCTTTCTGTGTATGTATGTAACCGTAAGATACAGTTTCATGTCACAGGATGGGACTTGTCTTTTTGAAGGAAAAGCAAATTCAGAAAGTATATGCACAACAAAAGGTCAGAAGAATTATGGGATTGTAAGGTCAAGCACTCTCCTATTACATACCTAACTTTAATTCATCTTGTTTGTGCTTGTATATAAAGTGTTTAAGGATTCAGGAAGAAACCTACTATTTGTATTTTCTTGATCTTTACATGACAAAGTATTGCACTGGGAAAACCTAACCTATCCATAAGAGTTTCTGGACCACTGTGAATTAGCTCAGAAAATAAATAAGGCTTTTCATTTGGAAGCACATTCAGTGACTACAGTCTTGTCCCCAAGATACTGAGGGCAGGACTGACCTGTGACTAGTACACATGACTTTTTTCTTACTTTAATATCGTGGTTTCACGACTCTGGACTTGGACAAGAAAATACACAGTCCCCACAGCTTTCCTACTTTGAGTGGTTCTTGCCGTTCATAAGGCAAAAGTCCTGAGTCAAACAGAGAAGATCCAAAGGGCAGATACATGTTGTGGTACAGAATATGAAACTTATTGTAATTGGAGTAATATCTGGGATTCATATCAGGGACAATAATTCTTTCATGCTTTATGCCAGAAGACCATCTCCAAGAAAAGCTAACAACTTCAAAGGTGTAAGTGCAAAGCTGTTGAACTTCACACACACCATTAGATAAAGGTCACTATTCCAGAAAGTATTGCAGATAACTCAGTCTTGCCATATATTTGCACTTTCTTGTTATTTAGACAGTTCTGTCTAGAACATTCATGTTGTATGGACACATATAAAAGTGATTTTTAAGAAGTCCTAAAATTCCTTGTACCAGAAGTACAAGGATCTTTACTAAAAACATTTGCATATTTACAAATTACGTACTTTGTAATACACTACTACACAGGTGGTTTTTTTTTCTCCCAGACAGCTTGTAACCATCATAAACTAAAGGAGTCTGAGAAGAACATGAGATCATTGTTCTTTTCAGAAGTGCTTTGGGATTTTTAAAGGCCACAAAGTACATAGGACTTCATCTTAACATTTATGCTGAGTATTTCTTGCAGCACCATGGATAAAATGAAAATAGACAAAATAACTCTCCTGAGACACATAAACTCCAGATTTAACACAGTTTGAAAATTAGGTGCACTGGGGTAATGTTCCAAAACATCTTCAAAACCAGTCACCCTTGCAGATGTTGAATACCTGCAGCCCTTTTCTCCTTGTGCTTCATTTCCTCTTTCTTACTGAATGTGCGCACTGTGCCCTTTCATTTCAACATCTCTAACAAATATCATCCCACAAAACAAACCTTTTAAAATTCCTGACTTGTCCAAAAACTTGATTCCAGTAACAGAAGAAAAGAGAAAAATAATATAAACCTCATCATTTTCAATGGTTTCCAGTGAAATATTTTTCTTTTTCTAACAGCTGAATCCAGTCCTCATTCTTAGCTCTTATCTCCCCCTTCCTGATGTGTCTAGCATAACAAAGCTAAAGTTTTTGTCTGATAACACAGATTTAGGTGCTGCAACTAGTGCTGCTTCCTTTCATGGGAGCTGTTCTAGCCTGCTTTGTTCTCCAGAGTTTTGACTTCTGTTGCATACAGTGCAGATCGGTCTTTTATCTCAGTCTCTATTCTTTGGCAGATCATTGATTTTGTTGTTGTTGTAATGGATAACTTAATGGCCAAAATGTTTTTGGAAAATATTTCAGAGAAAATGAATGAATTTGTAGAGAAACTGTGCCATCCAGCAAATTGCATGGGCTGTTGCCTCAAGGAGCATGTTTTTCCATGTTTGTTTAGAGGGCATATTTACTTAAAAGATGCTTGGACTCCTTGTTTGAAATATGATGAAATTGAAGGAGCCATTCTTTACGTCTATGAGACGATCCAGATTTTAAACAGCTGAAAGAGCATAATTGGTTAAGATACATTAAGAAGTTGTAATCTTATGCAACTCTTTCAAACTAATTCATGCTTTTCTAACTTCTGGTCATCTACTTTTTTTTTTTCAGTTAGAGGATATAAAACTTAAGGAATATTGAACACTAATACATCAGTAACTAACAATAACTTATAATTTCTTTTTCTGCTAGGACTAGTCAGCATTTGGATACAGGTACGTTCTTCCAGAGCATAAAAGCAATCTCCGATAAATTAGTAAGAATCCTATAATTAAATTCAAAGAGCTGGAGATCAAGTTGAATACAAAGAATCACATATATCCTCAGGTAAACGAGAGCCAAGGAAGAGAATTCAGGACTGAAACATGAAAATTGATAGGAATAAGTGATCTTACAAAGCTGGAAGAGAGCTGCATGGAGAAGTTTCCAGCTAAATCTTCTCAGCATGCCAACTGTCTTACTGGAACACATCCCTCTCCTTGAAGCAAAGTACCTCTCTCCAAAGTCCACTGAATTCAATGTGTGCTTACTTCTGGGTAGGAACGAGTCACTCTGAGAAACTGGTAATACTGGGACATAGTTCTTTTTTTTTTCCTGGGCATAAGCCAGCTGAATCAGTTCATAAAAAGTGACCCTGAGAGCACTTCTGTAGTTTGTCGGTGTAAGGGGTCATCAAATAAAGCAGTGAGACTAAAATGTAGGCGTATTTTATAATATTCCCAATCTTTTAACAGTAGATGGGCATTTGGACACCCAAATAGTGATTTTAGGGTTAAAAATGGTAGACATAGACAATTTTAAATGGCTTAGCAAGCACAGTGTATGGAGAAACCATTGTGAGATGATGACTATTCTTGTGCAGTTGCAAGTGTAGGATCAGTAACTAAAGCACTTGAGTCTCCTAGGAGGGTTTGTGAAATAAAAAACTCTCATTGAGGAGTGATTATAGATTCAAATGATTCTACAGTCATATGAAAAACTGTTTAACAATATGATTAAAGGCTTGCAATCTGGTTGCAAGAGAGTATGGTTTTCGACAGAATATTGACTTCAGTGGGGCTATTTTCATAGGCTACCACCAAGGAAAAAGGTTCCCACTTCAGCCTTTGTTAGTGAAGATTTTGATCCTTTGTCAGGGAAGGGACGTTTCACAGATTCATGAACAAATACATTTCTGTGTTAGAAAAGAATGAAGAATATATTTTAAAAAAATAGCGAAACAAACATCAGTAATAGTCTTAAGCAATAGTTAATGATGAATTGATGAAGCAGGAGCTAAACAGTCACTTTAACATGTTCAATTTTTGCATATGATTGCAGCATATCATCTAGCGTGTTTAATGTACATTTTGAGAATATAAGTACTGAGTCAAAATACACATAGTTAATAAACATGGATTTAAAAGTCCACATTGAATTTGTAGTCAAATATTAATGAATGTGTATGCACTTGGTAGACATTAGTGGCATTTTCCTGTTCTGTCATAGTCCCATTTGATTAATATTAATATTTAAAGATTGATGACTTCCACTATGTCTGCAATATTTCTCACAAAAGTCTGGGAATAAGAATAAATATTTCCTGAAATCAAGTAGGTCCAGCATGAATTGGTACTAGAAGTATGTGTAATGACTGGCTTCATCTTAGATCATGTCTGCACAGAAGCTTCCTTATTGGTACGTGAGTCTCTTTCACTTTATAGTTTCTAATGTGACTGGAAATATATCAGCAAAATCAATATACTACATTTGTATAATGGCTCCCTGCTCCCTTTTATTTCAGGAAAATAAGCTATACCAGTAAATGAGAGGTTTTGCTGGCAGGGGTTCACTTGTGCTGGAGTCTGCTGAACAGACATGTTGGAGAGCAATCACATCCCCATAGCCTTAGCCAAGACAGATGTAGCAATTATTTATCAAGCATTTGTTCTTTGCCAGATGTAGAGGGTAACTGGTTTTTGTTAAAGGGGCAATGCTCACTGTCACCTGTCGAAGTATAACACAAACGTAGCATGTACAACCTCCTTTTCCACTACTATACTTCAGAATTGCCTTTGTGGAAGTCCCAGACACCAGGTAAAACAATGTTTTGACTTCCTTCATCTGAGCACACCATCTCTGAAGTTACGTCGGTGCATGGTAACTTATATGATAAGAAGCTGTCAGCACTTAATGGGTTTTTCCAGATAACCCGCCCAAACTAGCATACTCTTTCAATATTTTTCAGAGCATCGGTTATCTGTTACAGTGACAGACTTGTAACATTTCATATCTTCTTACTAAGCTCTTTGCCACGAAGTCTCACTGTCAGCAGCACTTTGGGTTGTCTGAGAGTTAGTGAAGGAGGAAAAGCTTTCTTACCTAACTGAGCTGCTGCCAGCATCGAGATCTTGTGCTGTCACTGCGCCTATGATGGTCCCCACAGGTGTATCCTCATAAACCTCCATTGTGTACGTAGGCTTGCTGAAAACTGGAGGTTCATCCATGTCCAACACATTTATCTTCACAGTGGCAGTATCTTTGAACGGACCTACTGAGTGAAATCGGTGGTCAAGATGGAGATTGGAGGCCTCAACTTTAAAGGTGTATGCCTTTTTTGTTTCAAAGTCTAATGGCTGTAGAAAGAACAAAAGCAAAACATCAGATCTGACTGAAAATTAAACATTGCAAAATCACTTTGGTAGGATTAATCTGACATAACTTAAGATGCCTTCAGTGTAAACTTCAGCTCCTGAGCTAATCATCTAAACTTGTTTTGCAGTTCATCTCATGCTAAGGTGGTTTCTGAAATAGGCCAGATGAATCATACCCAGGAAATGGTTGTTTTTCCACATCAAAAAAAATCAGGATGACTGGCATGGATGTAAACCGTTACAGCGTAGATGTCTGAAGTTAAATGAGTGAGATTCATCTCTTGCAAATGAGCTGTGTGCAAGTTAGCCAGACATTTGCATTCATAACTCCCATGCACAGGCAATCAGTGTCTCTAGCTCATCCCGTTCCTTAAATAGAAAATTTCCATTTCTTTTAGCAGGGAAAGCTTCCAGAGGACCATGACAAGATGGAAATGAGCCCAAATGAAAACTCTGACATATACCAATGGGTCAAAAGAAACTTCAGGTATGGCTTGCAATGTGAATTCAAACTTGATCTGAACCAAGTTTTTCCTGTAAAATGTCTTTCTTAGCAGTGAACTACTATTCATTCCGTATATTTGAGCCACATGTACTTTGAAAAATGCAGACTTTGACTATGTCTTATCATCCGATGTGTAATCCATTAGGTATTGAAGGCAGCATCGCAGCTTTTGTGTACCTATCTGGGTTTTTGATGGAAATGCATCCTGCAATCAGATTGTTTTGGTGTGGGTTTCTGTCAATGTATATCAATCTAGTACCTTTGGTTTTAGAAAAGTAATCATCTCAAAAACCTTAATGCAGTCTTATTTAGTCGAAAAGACACAGAAGCTTTATTTCAGTTAAAGGGTTTAGCTGCACTGGCTTTCTTTTTTTTTTGATGTTGCTGACAAAGTCTTTCCCTGCTGCCTGGGTAACACTGGCATCTAGTGGTTTCTGTCTGTAATTGTCGAGTTGGAACTTTTCTGACGGAAAAGGGTATGCTATACGGAAAAGAAAGCAGGCTCACAAGTGTATGAGCAAGAATATTTGAAAGTCTTTCATTTTTTTTTCCCCAGCCATCATTGCCGCAGTGTTTCCAGTCATTTGTGAAAGCCTGGATACATTTAAATTCCACCTTTTTCTCTCCTTATCACAACAGGACATAGTTGGCCAGCTGACTGGCTAGTGTAAATTGAAGTAACTCCTTTAAAATCAGTCGAGGTACCTTGACTTACATTAGCCGAACAGCTAGCATAATGATTTTAAATCCTTATGAAAGACTTCATAATTTTAATAGACTAGACGCTCGGTCTTTTCTGAGCTAGGGGTTTAAAATTAGCCATCCAAGTCTATGGATGCAACCATACTCCTACAGACAAAATTCCCAGTAAAAGCCAGTATGACTTGCACCTTCATGACTGGACTGACAGAAAGAAGGAACTAAAGCTAAGAGGAAACAGGCAAAATTAAGTGTGGAAGATCTTGTGACCCAGTGGTGAAATCCTAAGCTCTTGCCTCCACTGCAAATGGACATGTTGCTTCACTGTCCAAATTGCTGCCACACTGTCTTTTCAGTTTCTATACTACTCTTGTTCACTGTTATGCACTGCCCAAAAAAACCCCCAAACAACCTCCACCCCCAACTCTTCTCCAGCTGATTATATAAATTGTTAATGTGTTTTCAAAAATACATATTAAGGGGGAAAACCTGGAGTTTAAAGTACCAATCTGGAGTAGAAAAAGTCTAAGTATGTGGGGTTAAGCCAGAGATAAATGGTTAAGACAGGGGAAGCATGAAATCCAAGTCCTCAATTAAGCAGTAATTCTAACTGATGCCTTGTATGTATCCTTCACACCCCCAAAAATTGCATTAAAATTGTCCAGACTGACTCAGGTCATGCATGAGTATATTTGCAGATAAATGTACTAATGGAAAGAGCCATAATCCATGGGGTCCTTGCAGGCTGTCTTTCACTGAGCTACTCTTCAAGGCAGGAGTACCAGCTTATGGTCCTTGGCCAGTGCCCAGTCACAACTTTCATGATGCAAGGGGAACAAAGTGCTTGTTTTGGGATGGACAGAAAGTAATAAGACTTCAAGTAATTCTGTGTATAGAAGTGCTTGGGCTGACATCTTTTACTGCACAGCTACCCAGAAGACGGTTAAAGTGGCTGCGTTACTTCTCTCCCCACAGCATTATGGGGTAACGCTATGGTATATTTTTGAAAAGACAGTTTGACCCCAAGGTAGGAAAATATTTTCCCACTGTAACTTCCGAGCAACCCATTCTCTCTTTCTGACCTTCTGTGGGTTTGATGATAAATATAGTTAGAGGTAAACAGTATGTGGCCAATGCAAAGCACAAATGACACTCAAAATAAGAAGAAACAGGTTGAAAGTCCTAAGCTATCATCAGAGAAAAAAATCAGACTCCCACAAAACAGCAGAATTTATCCTTTTAATATCAGTGAGGCTAAATAACAACTGAAGCATCTGTGAAAAGATGGGAAATGTTGCAAATGTTAAACCTAGGATTTCATTTCAAAAATAAAGAGATTTTGCACAAGATATAGCATGCATCAAAAGAATACGATTTTAGTCTATTGTGTTTATGGGGAGTTCATGCTACAATCTCCTGATCAGTTCTGGTCTTCCCAGTTTTGAACAGTTGAGCCATATGGATAGCTATTGACAGTCTCAAATGTTGGTATTTGTCTGGTATGCCCAGAGTCAGCCAGAAAACGGAAGAACTGAATGTCTGCTTAGCTCTCAGGAAAAACTTTTTGGATTTTTACTTTTAAACTTGTCAAAATAGCATTTCTTTGTATTTCTTTTTTCAGTAGATACTACTAAAATCTGTGAAGGAAAAGAGTGGTCTGTACAATATTTTAGTGGCCTTTTTTAAAAAAAAAACCTTATTTTGCTGTTACATAATAAATGTCTGACAGTGCTCAGTCCTATTTTAAATTACAATCTGGAATGCTGGTAAGGGTACAAACACAGCAGAATGTTTGAATCTTACAGGAAAATAACTGTAAGGTTATTGAAACATCTTTCAATTAATCAGATTTTAATGGAATGACTTCATAGAGGTGTCTTTTTTTTTAATAAAAAACCTTCTATAAAAATAGTTATATTCAGAAATCTAAGTTTGAATAAGGCTTTTATTTTACAAAAGTTACAAGTTTTTCCACAGTTAACAACATTTTTGCTAATATTAAGGCAGTGTCTTATTAACTGTGAACTATGCAACAATTAGAAGAGTATTTCTAACTGATATTCTAAGTACCAGGGACAGAATAGATGTATTTGGCCCCCCTGCTGGTTCTTATCTGCCTTTTCCTATACTGCGATTACAAGCTGCCCTATATAGTTGCATAGTAAAGCATTATCAGCGTATACACAGCTGTGTGCAGCAAAGGCATTCTAGAAATCCCAAAATCAAATAACACATACTAACAAATCACTTTATCTTGCAACTCTGGAAGTACTATGAACAGACTTATTTAGTATAATTAGGAAAACACATAAATAGCTCTGTGTTAGAAATAAATATATTTTGAAATATTACTGTTTCCCATATTCAAGGTAGAAGTTAAGAAATTATACCATATAGATGTATCCGTATCTAAAATTATATATTAGATAGATAGATGGAGAGAGAAAGAGAGAATTCAAGAACTGAAAGAAAAAAAAATGAGCTGAAAGATGTAATGAATTCTGATGAGAAGCACGACGAGGGTGGGAAAATAACTATCCTATCAGTTTGCTCTACTTCACCAAGAGGCAGTACTGGAAACTCCAGAAATTTCTGCTTTTTATCCACACATAAGAGATGCAACAGTGTTGATTGTGAAACAGGCTTTCACAATCCACATCTACATTGATGGAAAAGACATATTTTTGGGATGAGACTGTAAGCCTCAGGACATATGGATAGTTATGGACTGTAGCACTGGGTTGAAAGGAAGCGCATATTAACTTAGGCTGGTCTTCATAGAATCATAGACTCATAGAATCATTTAGGTTGGAAAGGACTTTTTGAGTCCAACCGTAAAGCATTGTGCAATAGCAGAATTGTAGAACAACTCTGTGTCCATGTGCCCATCTCAAAACTTGGCAACACTTTCCCCTTGAAGACGGGTTGAGCATCTACATATTTTATGAAATTTCACCATCAAACTATTCACTGTGAATTGACACATTTCAGTAAATGCATTTCCACAATGGATTTTAAATAGCATGAGGAAACTGGTATTATAGAGTAGGTTGATTTATCAAAGCAAGCTCCAGATCAACCAGGAACATTCATTAATTAGACATGAGAACGCACAGTAAAAGATGAGATCTGTAGGCTAGATCTACAACAAGTGCTGTAAATTTGGCCAAATCTGATGGGAGTGTTTCAAGATCTGATGGGAAGTGGGCAAAACATATTCCTGTTCTATATCTGGAGAAGGAGAGAAGATGACCAATGTCATAGGTTTGCTGCTTTCAAGCATCTTACCCATTTCTGTAGGTGCCTTCTACTGTTCCAGGAAAAACCAAACCCAACAGCAATAACTGCAAACTGCAGAAACTGAAGATGTTCCCTTCCTCAGTCTTCCTGTCATTCTTCTCTGTGCCTGCCATGACCTTCATGCACCCTGGTCACCACTTTCTGCCTGTACTGAAGGACTTAATATCCCCTGCTCTCCCTCTTCAAAATGTAAAACCACAATTCCCACTCACACAACTCATGAGTTATGATTGTAGGCAGGCAGTGCCTTGGCACACACCTGCAGAGGGTATTCCCTGCCTCTGGAGAATGAAGGGGTGGGGTGAGCAGTCTGTACAGTCTTGCTAGTAAAGCAAGTAGTAGTTGTAATGCAATTGTGTTTGAGGGATGTCAGGAGTCTGCCTTGTGCTCACTGTTGCGGTGTACAGACACTATCAGACTGCTCTGACGTTACAGCAGTGTCCCAGTGCTACATACATGGGCTGTCCCATGAGCAAGACAACTCAACTTAGTCAGCAGTCAAACTTCTATTTGCTGACTCCAATCAAACAATTTTTAAAAGTGTCCCCTGAGGTTACAAGGAAGCATACACTCCAAATGCCTCCCTGTAGCTACTGGATCTCTTCATGGTCCTCCCCAGTTTCTGTTATTTTATCATCACTGAAGTGCTACGTCCTCCCTGACATGCTGTGATTTCATGGATACAGCTTTGTCACCTGATCAGTTAGCAGCGGTACACGGCTTACAAAAAATATGATTCAGATGTTCCCTGAGCTTCCACAGACCCACATGGAGAAGCTCACCCAGTATAGTGCAGCAATGTAGGCTCATGCCACGTGAAGCCTAGAAATAGTTTTTTCCAGGGTTTTAATGACACTCTGCACAAATTAGTAAAGTAATGTCTGAGCCAGACTCAGTGCTTGAACCCTGCTCAATTTCTGGATTACCTTATGCAGAACCAGATAAGAGGCTTCTGCGCACAATAGACTTACCCTATAAACTCATCCTTAGTTTAATAAGCCAACCGTTCAGTGAAGCTTGCATTCTTCTGTTTTCCCTTTCTGTTGGGTGCAGTCATTAAAGCTTTCTAATCAGTTTCAGTAAAATTAGGAGCTTACCTGGGACTAACACATTTTCCCTTCATACCTGGGAGCACTACTCTGTGCCCCACCTGAGGCCACCACACTCCAGTACGAAGGACATAGTCCCTTCTGACACTCTGCTTCTTGTAGCTTACACTGACTGTAATTTGCTGAATCATAGCATCATAGAATCACAGAGTCGTTATGGTTAGAAGAGACCTCAAAGACCAAATCCAACCATACACTCGATGCCACCATGCCTGCTAAACCCACTAAACCATGTCTCGAAGGGCCACATCTAAACGCTTTTTTTATACACCTCCAGGGATGGTGAGTCCACCACCTCCCTGGGGAGCCCGTTCCAATGCTTAACGACTCTTACAGTGAAGAAATTCTTCCTAATATCCAACCCGAACCTTCACTGGTGCAACTTCAGGCCATTTCCTCTTGTCCTATCGCTAGGTACCAGGGAGAAGAGACCAACCCCCACCTAGCTACAACCTCCTTTCAGGTAGTTGTAAAGGGCGATAAGGTCTTCCATCAGCCTAAACAACCCGAGCTCCTTCAGCCACTCCTCATAAGACTTGTTCTCCAGGCCCTTCACCAGCTTTCTTGCCCTTCTCTGGACATGTTCCAGCAGCTCTATGTCCTTCTTGTAGCGAGGGGCCCAAAA
>NW_009593996.1:0-19916 GCF_000690535.1 Cariama cristata | reverse complement strand
GTGAGGTGGGGAAGGGTGGCTCTCGTCGGTCTCCTTACGGTGTGGGGACTGCTCGCCTTCTGGAAGGCCCCCCGCCCCAGTCAGCGTTCTAAACTGTCGTTAGTAAAACCCCAGAGAGGTTTCCCGAGGGTCCGGCCGTGTGGCCGCGAAGTAGTGGGTGAAGGGCGACCCGCGGTGGTAACCGGTTATCGTTGGTAGGGGTGTCGGTGAAGTATCTGTTGCCAAAATATTGCTCTCCTGTTGTGCGCAGCTGAGTTAGCTCTGTGCATAAGTTTTTATCCACACTAAGGAGTGCTGTCAGCCCAGTGCTTGATATGACCTCTGACTGTATCCCAGTTGTAGAGTTTTGGGATAATATTTGTAAATGGCCAGGTTTTAATTGTGGAGTGAACTTCTAGATACCCTTTGTTTGGCAAGACCTAACTGGTCGTTGTACAGTACAGACAAAAAAGGCCTTATGGATGGTAAACATAGAAGTTGAGTTAATGTTAGTGGCTTGGCTGTGTTATAGAATACGTGGTATTTTGTTGCTGTTGACGTGCCATGTTTAGTTGGTGTTTGCGCTATCCTGGTTCTGTGACTGTGCTGTAATTTCTTGTTCTGGATTCCCTTTTGCCGTTGGAAAACATTGGTGTTACAGAAATAGAATTCTGTAATGACCGGTTAATCCCGCAGTGAGATGATTTGGGGTACCCTTCAATAGACGCAAAGTTATTTGGATGGATTTCTACCAGAAGTCAGTAGTCATGTCTCATGCCGCAATCTTACTATGCCTTTACACGTAGTGCAATTAAGAGAGACTTTTGTTATTTGAGGTCACACATTTGTTGTGAATGTTACATTTGAACATTATATCAAATATTAATGAATAACTACAGTGCTTTTTCTCTAGCAATAACTCCGTTATGCTTCTACATATTATGGGAATGCTTTGCCTTTTGTTGCCTTTTTAATTTCCCACTTTTTCTTGAACATCTCCTTACCCTTGTATTTATAAGAAAATGATTGTTCTGAATACCTTCTCTTTCCTTTTCGTGTCCAGTTTCATTCTGCTAAGGTGAACAGACAAAGAAAAAGTGGAAAGTCTGGTAGTCTTCTGGTATTTTTGAGATGGAGTGGTAGTTTGTGGCCTTCCAAATGAGGTCCTGCTAGACTAGGATTGTTCTCCGTATTTTTCTGTTATCTCATTCCCTGCGTAACTCTTCTTTCTGCTTTAGAGACTTCCATACATATTGGAAATCCACAGTTTTCTTTAGTGTGGCATTTAAAATCTTTGTGTTCGATAGATGTGAAATGATGGGTAGACAATTTATGAAAGAGTAGCTTTCATCCTGTTAGCCGTATTAGATTCCATTGCTACTCTCTGAAAATGAAGAAACGCTTACCAGGATGCTGACTTCAAGGTAGTATAAGATTTCCTGATTAAACCATAACTTCTATCCAAGATACGAAGATATAGTGGGGAAGGACCTACCAGAAGAGTTGAGATTAGATTCAGAACTAGTTACCTCTTGCTTTTAGTTTGCTGCAGAAATTACTATTGCTGGTTTTCTTTCTTTCATTAACTACCCTCATCACTATCTGCAGCCCTTCTAGGGGAAGAAAAAAATACTACTAGAGGGATTTGGCCAGCAGCCTGCCTCCGGAGCAGCAGAAGAGGACAGCGGCAGGGAAGTAGGATTGTTTCAAATGGAAAATTAAAATGAAGGGAAGAAGTTCAAAAAGACAAACTATCTTGATGTCGCTGTAATATGTAGAACTTTCCTGAAAATTATGGAACTGGAAGTTTAATGCTAGATGATATGTATTTGTATGATGGTGTGTTTATCCCATCTAACTTCCTGATCTTGCAGACTGGCCTTAGAGGCTGATAGCTATGTTGTGTATCAAGGGTAGGAAGGGATAAGATCTGGAGTAGAGGAAATGCTGTAAGGACTTCATAGTTTCACAAAGTGCCTGGAGGAACTCTCTGAAGAACAAAGCGCTGTCAGAAAACACAGTGGTATTACTTGGGAGCTTGTCAGTCTAGACATATTGTCTGAAGTTAAGCTTGGGTGGTTTTAGGGTGGTTCAGAATTGTGCTTTAACACAGCTAAGGGATTTTGGTGGCAAGCTTGAGTGTTTGTTCACAATAATTTTGGTAATTTGTGTGTTCAGGATGCTAGCACCTACAGAGGAAGCAAAGCTGTAATACGTAGAAGTGTTAGTAAGCATATTTTGTGTCATAGCAGTTGGGATTCCAATTTCTAAGTAGTATTGTCATTGTGATCTGTGTCGTTGCATCCCATCTTTTGTTGATCAGCCTTGAGGGTCTCCTCAAAGGAGGACAGCATGGGGACTTCAAGACTCTACACTAGTAATGGAAAGGTGTATTGCCCTTGGGAGCTTTCTTAAAAAAAAGAGCAAGTGAGTAACCAATGAAAAAGCTGATCCCTGCACGTGAAAGTATGTTCAGCTTATCGCTGCGGGTGGAAGAGCAGCGAGGATATGAAGCCCTGGGGTGCAAGCACAGCTGTCAGTGCCACCCCTGTGACAGATTCATCTCCGAGTTCCTCAGAGAATCTCAGAAGGACGGGGGATTCTTATTTATCTTAAGCTGAGGAGCCTGGGTTATTTTACCTCGTCAGTGCTTCGCTTTGCTATTGCATGAAAGAGAGGCACTGTGTTTCTACACTGTCAAAAACTTCAGGCTGCGCGCTGTGTGTGATGTAGAATAGATGTTCCTTGGGGCAGGAGTTGCTTCTCTGTGGTCTGTGACGCACCAATAAAAGCATAACACGAGTTGTTTTGGGCATTGTAATTTTCGGATGTTGCAAATGATGAAAACAAAACAAATAGTCTAGGTTTTAGTTGGGAAGAGATATTGTGAGAAGCAGCCCTTATTGTTACGGCCTCTGGAAATTGAGACACCATGGCTTTTGTGCAAGGTAGAAGATAATTCAGGCTGTCAGGTTATGCAAGTTAGTGTGTAGGTCAGTTGTGCCCATCTGTCCTATGCAGAACCATTTTTTCTGAGGTTCCCATTGTGAATTCTTTGTTTACATACCTAATTGTGAGCTTGCCAGCCTGTCAGTCCAGTCTTACAGTTGCGGAGATTGTTTTCAGCATCAATCCTGTACTTCTGGGTGCTCCTCTAGTGTTAATGGGGGGATTGATGTTGTGCTTGTTAATGGCTCAGGCCATTTTGAAATACGTACAAACCCAGTATTTACTTTTGTTACAGGCATAAAAAATATTGGACTTAGAAGTGATTTTTAGCAGAGATTTTGAAGCCAGCTAGAGGAGACACATTTGAAGACTGGTTTAAAAATAGCTGTTGTTTTTTATCTTGTTGGTGCATAGTGCTTGATTGTTTTTCTTCTACAACTCGGTTAAGAATAGAAGCATTCAAACATTTAGATACGTCAACGAACTAGATGTCTTTGTTTCAGTATGTTTTGTATATGTGTAGACTAACAGGACGTGTGGACTTGAATATTTATGTTGAAAATAACTTTTGTGACTGTAAATTGACTTAAGTAAATACAATTTTATCAATATTTGTGGGTTAGGTTTTAACTTTAAACTGTTGAGTCACATGCTGTCTTTAGATGGTAGTAAACATACTGAGGAAACTTTTTTTGGATCTGTAATAGAAAATGTTTTAATTTGCTTTCAAAACAACAGCTGTGGTATCACAGCAGCATTTTTTTTTTTACATTAAAACAATGTATAAAAATAGAATATATACTTTATTACTAAGATTTACCTTTATATTGAGAAGTGTTTTGATAAATATTTGCTTTACATTTACCAAATTTATGAAGAACAGAGAATCCTTTAACTAGTTCAAGTATAATCACTGTTGTTTTTTGACAGATGCTTCCAAGCAGCGTTAATGTAATAGCAGCAGTGTATGCGGAGTTGGTAGGAAGTGAGTCTGTGGTCTACAGTGCGTTTTGTGCAAGAAATGAAGAACATAGCTGGCAAATATAAAAACCTATATTTTAAATAACCACAGCCCTTTTCCACATCATTGTGGTTTTGTGTCACTTAAAGAATTAAAATAGCTTTTAGTGATGCTGCCTGCAGTTTATTTTGGTCTTCTGATAGTCTGCAGTCTTTTTTTTCTGACTTTTTTTTTCTTTTATTTAAAAAAGGAGACATTTTTAGGGCTTTTTTTGGTTACTACTCATGCTTACAGCCATTGAGTGGCCATGAGTACTATGCTGAGAGTCTGTATTTCCTTGTTATCAAAGTATCCTTTACAATCTTGTTCCATTAGCTTTTTAGGAGAAAAGCTTGACTGCTAATGAAGCATGTAAGTGTTAAACTGGCCTTCCAGTTTTCACCAACTTTATACTTTTATTTAATATAGCCTGTGTTATACTTTGACAATGAGTACTAGCCTACACATTCAGAAATATTTCCAGCATTTATAGCTTACCATAGTGTGTGTTTTACATCTGTTAAACTTGATTTTAAAAATTTTGCCTCATGTTGCCTACAGAGCTATTCCACAGTGTGTGTGGTGCAATCAAAGGTGATTATTTGGAGGCTTTCTCCAGTAATTGTTGGATAGCAGTGGTAGTGTTATGCTAATACTCCTTTAGTAGCTACACCTGGTTATGGATCCAGCTTGCCTTTGTGCTCTGCTGCTGTTCTGTAGTTAAACAGGAGAAATCGTTTGTTGTAGCGCCCATTCATTGCAACCAGTTAGAGGCATAGAATTAACAGTATTCTATTCTACTTTCTAATATTTTCTACATTTGAGAGGATTAGAAGATTTATTCCTACCGCTGTCCTCAGCTTAGCTGTTTTCTCTGTACAAGTTTATCCTGGCTGTACTGGGACAGGGTGGCATGTGTTGGAGCTCTTGATGGATGCTTTTATGTTGTGACGTTCACCAGTGTCTGGAATAACTGATACTTCTCTTTGTGCCTCTTGCAGACAAAATTTTAGTTTTGTGTATTCTCCTAAAAGATGTTGCACTGGTGTACACTGTAATTTGTAGTGTTGACTTTCTCTTTGGAAACTGAATCTGCACTGCTTTGAGTTATCGATCCTGTTTGTTAGCCTACGTACATCAAAGCCTTGCACTAGTGACTAAAAATACCGGTATAGGCAAGGCGTTGAAGTAACCAGACCTGCATCATGCAGCTACATGGTGATAATCCATAAAACATGGACAAAGCTGCTGGAACCAATTAACTTAAAATTACAGGGAAACCTTTAGTGTTGACCATGTAATGCCTTACCTGCAGTTCTCTCGCGCTTCTTGATAAGGTTTCAGCACATGGTGCTTCGTAGCTCTTTAGCCTTGTCCCTTGACAAAGCAAGGTTTTCGGGTTCTTGTGAAGAGCATCTTTGCTGCTTTGTATAGAAAATTCTTGTATTTAACTTCTCACTCTTTTGTGAATGTGTAAAGTGATGAAGCAGGTTTTCTACGTCTGCTTTGGGGAACCATCGCAACTGTTCTGCAGTGTTCAGTTCGGGACTCGGGGACATTTGGACTATCTCCTTGCACCATTTCAAAAAGTGTAGGAAAGCTCGAAGCCTAAATCTTACAGCTCTCCGGATAGTTTTGCTTTGAATATGAAGCTTAAACAGTATAATTAACAATATAAAGCTGAATAGTTCTTCTTTTTTGTTGTTTTTTTGGAGCTTCTGCATGTAAAGGCTTAAACTGTTAAGACTGTCAATCTTGATTTACAAAGTTTGATCATATTACCGTTTGTATTTTTAAACCGCGTTAGCTTAAGTAAGTTATTTTTTGTGATTGGAAAATATGGCTTGAATTTGCTCTATTATGATTTTGAAGTTGGGTCTGAGTTTGTTTTCTAGCTGCAGAAACTCTCTGAATGTGTCCGTGAACATTGCTCTCATTTAGTGAAGTTGGTTGAAGAGAGCCTTTTCTTCATCGTTACCAGGGAAATATTAATAACAGGATAGTTCTGGGTCTCATCAAGGTATGATTAAAAACATGGGTGTTTTTGTCATGGACAAATTTCAGTGCCTTTAGCCTGAACAAATTGAAATTGTTTATCTGAGGAGCCTTCCCCAGTTCCTGCCAATTCTGAAGTACAGGTGTACATAGGAAAGAAAACCAATTTATGTGGTTTGCGGGTATGTAAAGATCTTGAGGAAAGCGTCTAGCAAATGAGAGTGCTGTGATAGACTTGCAACTCCAAAATTAAGTGCTTGCCTAGCAGTTTGCGTATGCAGAAGGGAATGTTTGCATATACTTAGAGACCTTCTGAAGAGTTTAAGCTACATATTTTTCCCGTCATTGCCTTTAATGTAGTAGTCAGCCATGACTGCTATAAAGCGTGTGATTTTTAGGCTTTGAGTTCTCTGGTTTGGCTAACAGACTTCTGCAGCTGGCTTTTTTTTTTTTAGTGTGGATACAAGACTTAGTTTTCTCTTGTTGGGTAAGACCTTGAGTTGTGAATTAGAGTAGACCGCGGCTGTAACAGCTCCGTGGCTGGTGATGTTTGTGAGCGCTCTCGTGACTCCTGGAAACTTGAGAGTTGTTGACTCCCTTGGCGCGCTGGCAATGACTCGGGTTTGCATAGATAGCTGGTTCTCTGTATCGCTCCCTTAGTGACATTTGAATCCTCCGATTAAAAAGGGAACTACACTTTTAAAAGGTTTTGCTATTGCCTTTATTAGTCAAAGTCTAGCCCAGAGTGTTGTTTCTGGACCAACATACAGTTTCACCAACAGAATAAAGTTAAGCGCAGACACGTAACACTAGCTGGCTACCTGAGCTATTTCGGTATATGAAGGAACTCTCTCTTTTGTTTTTAAATCACAAGGACTGTGAGGAGTGACTTCTGAGCAAGAAGTAACATTGCTACTCGATTAACTGACTGAAGATATGTCGCAGTGCCTTTCTTGGAATTCAGGGCCAAAAGTGGACCTGTAAAAGTGTGCCTGAATTTAGGTGCCAGGTCTTGGGTAAATTGGGTCCCTGGAAGAGAGAAGTGTGCGAGTTGAAATGTTTACTGGATGTCATAAATGGGTAAATATATCGCAGCAGTTGAGAAGTGCAGAGTTTTAACCCTTCAAATTGTACGTAAGGTCTGATCACAATATGTACACAAATACTACACTGGAGTTAAACTTAGTTCCAATTTGAACCTTGACTTTGGAAGCAGTTGTCTTGACTAATGATCTTTGAGTAGAAATGTTTCCACTGTTATTCATTAAGCTAAACTCAAGGAGATATTTGCAGACCTACTTATGTCTATTGTTGACTTAAATGTGTATGTTTTGAATAATTATTCGTGACTTACGAACAGTGGTTCAGCACACATCTTTTACCTTATTTCAATGGAACTATTTATACACAATAGTTAAACTTACTGCAGCACGGTTTCTATCAGCTTAGAATTGCAAAAAGGTGTTTGCTATTCGTACAGCAAAATTTCAGACATCAACAGTAGTACATTGAATTAAACAAGGAAAAGGAATCAGCATTAATGCCTGGCTTGTTTTGCATTTGATATAGTGATGATAAATCAGATGAACAGCTAGGGTAGTTTTGTGTAATTAAATAATAATTTTAAATTTTTGGGGACTTAAGTCAGTTGACCTGCGAAAGCTTCTTTGAATGCTGCTTTTAAATTTCAGCTTTCTTGGGAAGTTTTTTAGTAGTCATTTTGTAAAAAGCATGCAGGGAATTAAATCAAGGTATGTTAAATAATTTTTTCGTTCATTTTCTAGTTTACTTAGGAGCCTTTATGTTATGTTCATGTATCATCTCTAGGCAGACTGCAAGCATTTATGAGCTAGTTTCACCGAGCTAGCGTGCGTAGATTAGGCCAATACAAGAAGCTTTTGTAAAATCAAAAGCTAAAGGAACAGTCAGATTAGCACATAAATTTCTAAATCAGGCAGTGAGTTTACAGACAAATCGGGAAACCCTTCATTTTCTTCATTTCATTTTCTGTCTGCTTCAGTATATCCAGCTTATTATGAACTTGGCTATAACTCTTAAATACTTTCAGATATGAATTTATAGTACAATGTTGTCTTTAGCTGCAGACTTATCTGGCAAAAACCCCTTTCAGTATCAATGGGCACTTCAAGTGTTGATTTCTTTCAAAATACCACTGGTCTATTTAATAAAATCTGTTTGTGTTCTCACTTTTGAAGTGGTGCTGCTGAATGGTGTGTATTTTCGTGTAGATGTCTTTCAAATATTTGTGTGTTTCTTACAGGAACTAAGTGATCTGCAGCGAGACCCACCGGCCCACTGTTCTGCTGGACCTGTGGGAGATGACTGTAAGCTCTTTATAGTACCTTAGCACAGTAGACCTTTTTTCGGTTATAGAAAAGCTCGGAAAAATCTCTCATTGTTTTATCTTTTTGACTTTCAGTGTTTCATTGGCAAGCAACAATTATGGGACCTGTAAGTATATAATTCATGCCCCTTAGAAAGTAGACCTTGTTTCCCATTTTATTATGGAAGGATTCATTTGGGTTTCTGTAGCGTGGCAGTCAAATTCAGCTGTGCTGTGCATAGAATAAAGATTTAGGGTGGTATTGTTGTTCTTAGTGGTGTGGTACTAGTTTCTTTCTGTAACTGTTCAGAAATCCGTCCTCTTCATGACGTTAGGGGCATTTAATCAGTCAACTGCAATGTTTGAATTGGTGATGTGGGCTGCAAAGTGAAAAGCTTGCTTTTCAAAGATGATAATTTCAATTCTGGAAGATTCATCCATCTGAAAGGAGGAAGAGTGGGTGTAATCCAGTGTTAAAGTTGGTAACTGTAAACAAGAGTGGAGTTGCACAAGGGTGACTTTGGGGTTTTTAGATAGAGCTTATTTGGTGGCTGTGATGTGGCTCTGGCAAAACCAGATGGCTTTTGCAAACTGTAGACCAGCAATTGTGGGTACTTTTAGTGTCTGTGTGAGGAAGGCCTGCTTTGCTTTCCTTGGGTTGAGGGAGCTCTCTAAAGACCCCATTAATGACTCTAGTCAAGGAAATGACATGACAAAGGACAATAAAGCTTAAGAACAGAAAGCATTAAAGGAAAACTTTAAAGGAAAACTAAAGGGTTTTAGCAAAAAGAATCAAGAACAACATGACCTGAGGGAAGGGGTGTTTATTAATATCATGATAAGGAGTTTGTATTCCTAGTGTTTTCCTTTTGGACTTACTAATCTGGAAAGAGTCGTCTCCGGTTCAGATGGTGAGCTGAATCACTGTGAGGGTTGAAATTTTGAGACAATATTTAATCCATTAAGATGCAGCATCACTTGGTGGAGAAAAGTGGAATTGTGTTTCCTTTGGGACTACTACATTTTCAGCACAGCTGCTCTGAAGCAGTGAAAGATCAGTTACTAATTTGTCAGTGGGGTATGTTGGAGTCTGTTGTCCACCTTGCCGGTGGCCCAGCAGCAGCTGAAGTGATTGTGGCAAGTTTTTCTATAGGATACTCATGCTTTTGCCATTTTTCTTTAACAGCTGTGTTCCTTCACATATAAAGTCGTTCTGACCCGTGCCCTTCTGCACTGCTTAAAGGGGAATGGCAAAACAGCAAAGAAGTTAAGAGTTAAAAGCTTATGTGCTGATTGCCACCATTAATGTCTCTGTCCTGAATGACTCTGACCTGAGTAAGGGAAATACTAGCACATAAATTCAATTTTTTTCTTCCAGCTTGCAATTCACCTTGCATATTCTGTGGTGGAAAATACTCCTTTCTTTGCTTCACGTTCCTCAGATTTCTCTAGTTAAGGATAAGAATGAGCATCTCTTGCCAACCTTTCTCATCCATATCTGCTGAGATACAAGAAAAGAACACCATCAGGGTATTAATCCTTTATCTTTACCATAAGGAAATAGGGATGCACATCCTGTATGTTTCCTGATGGCCCGAGGGGAGCGTAGGACTAACGCTTACCTTCAGAATTCACTTCCTGTGTGTGGAAGTAGGGTAACCTCTTCTTCTGTCTATGGGCCTCATAATTTTGTTTTATATACCTTACTCATAAAACACGGTGTGACTTCTCTTTGCCTTCTCTGACACTGAACTTGTCTCATCTTCAGCTTATTTTAACTTTGACAAATCCATTTAGTATGCATGCAAGTGGTCCTTTCAAACGTAATTGGAAGTACAGCAGCAATCTCTTCTGATGTTACCTAACGCTGACTTCTTAGCAATACTATATATAACCTGCCTGACATTGCAACACTGTCTGCATTTTGAGTGTGTAAGACGACGTGTCTTAGTGGACCATTTGTGACTTTACTTCTTACATTAATCTCTGAAACGATAATTTTTGCTCATTTCCAAGATAAAGATGTGATGTAAAAAACAATCTGCCTTTGCTTTCGTAAGAAACCCCCCCCACTTGATATTCTGCAGCTTTGCTGAGATTGAGTTCTTATGTTGCTGTTTTAAACTTACCAAGTAATGAGAAAGGTTTTCTTCTCCTTCCCTTAATCAGAACTGGCAGCACCGCTCTCTATCATTTAGCATTGAGACCTTCCCCCTCACTTTTCTAGTTAATAAAAGTGAAAGATTACCTCAACAGATGACTGCAACAAAGGTATTTCTATCTATTAACTGTGTGCAACCTGGACGTAAACCTGTGCACATGTTCTCTAACAAAATGCATGTTCACAGATTTGTACAGGTCACAAAGATGTTGTGTGTTTTAAAACTCCCTGATGTCATCATGATCAACTGAATTATGTTGGAAAATCCTACTCTTTGCACCTGCAAAGAGAAACCACTTCTTAAGGTAAGTATATTTGTAGCTTAAGGATGGAGGAAGATCAGAGCAGCTGTGGTGTTGCACGGAGAAAGGATTTGGAAGACTTGCTCTGGGTTTTGTATTCGCCTTGCTGCGGTAGAGCTGATGGATCAGCAGTTTTGTAGCTCCTCCAGTCAAACACAGCTCCCTCCCTTTCTCTTCCCGAGAAGGGCAGCTCTCGGTAGCCGTGCTGGGCTACTGCAGTAGTAGCCGTGGTTGGCTCTACTGTAGCTCTGCAGGCCAGTGGCAGCGTTCAGTTCCCTCTGTGCCTTCCCAGTACACAGCCCAGTGGCCCACAGCATGGGCTGTGTACTGGGGAAAAAATGGATTTTCTAAGATGCTCACAGCTTTGGGAGGTTCTCTACGTTCAGAAAGGAGGTTCCAAAATAACTGAAATATATTAATGTTTTTTGTTTGTTTTGTTCTTTTCCTCAGCCTGATAGTGCATATCAAGGGGGAGTATTTTTTCTCACAGTACACTTTCCAACAGACTATCCTTTCAAACCACCAAAGGTAAGTTCCTTCTCTCAAAACTTAGGCATTTTTTTTGGTCAAAGCTTTGTTTCTGTGTCTTAGTTCTTTGAGGCTTAATTTTGGAAGTTAAAACCAGAAAGGCCAGCAACAGGATATGTGTTCATGGTGGATGAACAGATAAGACTGTACAATAAATTGTGTTGGCAGATCTAGTATGACTGGAACTGAGGGGACAATGTTAAGGATTCAAAATGTAATAAACATAATTTGGTGTTACTTGATTTTTATTTATTTTTTTTATTCCAGATTGCTTTTACAACAAAAATATACCACCCAAACATAAACAGTAATGGGAGTATTTGTCTTGATATCCTGAGGTCGCAATGGTCACCAGCTCTGACTGTATCGAAAGGTAAACTCACAGATTTGCTACTGTATTTATGAAATTGCATATGCTGCCATGGCGCTTTTTTGCATATTACTACTGCACGGTCTAAGGGTGGCAGTGGGAACTCATTTATCCTGCGCGTTAGAGAAGTGGCAAATTCCATTGGAATTCTTGTTATAATCCAAGGTCTTGCACAGTTTATTTGGAGTGTCGTATTACATAATATTATATGCATGGCAAAGAAATGTTCTAAACCAAGTTGAGTAAGATAATAAATGTCCAATTAGCCTGAAATGCAACTTCTGTATTATAGCTGACTGTGCATGCAGAACTGAGGAGAAACTGGTGAGCACAGCTTCAAAACCAAATGAATTTGGATGTAAATGGAAAACCCTGATACTGACATGTGTGGGCTTACCTGATTGCTTACTGATGGCTCTTTGGGTTGCCTGACCATCCTTGTGTGGGCTAAGGTCTTAATTACACTTTATTTTAAAAAATGAGATAAATTGTTCTGGTTTGCATTCCTCCACAGATGAATATTTTGAAATGTAGCTGCTTTCAAAGTCACCACTAAAAGATTTATTAACATTTTCTAGTCCCGTAGTTAAATTTTCTCAAGTTGAACGCTGTAGGTTTTTGGAACGTTGAGGTTACAGTTAAGCAGTTCTTTTGTGGTAGGCATTTTTTGGCACTTCAAAAGCTGCTTAAAATGTGGGGTGCTATCATTGTTTTTTCTCACCCAGCTTCAAAATGCTTAGGCACACTCTTAGTCATATTACAGAAAGGTCTCATGTGACTCCAAAGGTTAAACAGTATCGCATCTTGCTTATGTGCTTCAGAGCTCTCTAAACCACGGGTCTTTTTTTAGAACAGTGTCATTGCATTTGGTGTACAAGAAAGGAAAAAAAATGTTAGTCTTTATCCAATGGAAGTTGCTCTATGCAAGTGCAATTGCTATACCTTGTTGGAAAAGCAACTTCTGCTCATGCGCAACGACCCTGTGCAGTAGTCTCACAAGCTAAATAAAATCTAAGTTTAATACAGTTTCTTGAAGTAATTGCTGAAGACATGAGTTACTCTTGTGTAGTTGGTAACAACTTTCCACAGAAATTGGTTGTTTTATTGCTGAGCAAAAATTGTCTTGTTTCTAGTTATTGAAAAGGTATTTAGCAAATGAAAGTTGGCACATATGTTTAACAGTAGGCATTTACAGCTGAAAGCTCTCTAAGTTTTTAGATCGCCAGCACTTGTGTCTTGTTGAGCGTTCCTTCAGTTTTAAAGCAGAGCAGGCTGCTGCTCTTACGTGTTTTAATTTGACATGCTTTTAACGTGCTTGCACATTACATATTTCATAAACTGGAAATAAACTCAGTGGCTCATGGAAGTTTCTCCTTTATAGTTCTTGTTTTCCTGAATCAAAGGATTACAGCATTCTGATAGCACCTCTCATTGGTGTGACCAAGTATTCTAACCCAATTTTCTAATATTACTGGTGTATTTGGCAATTAATGAAATAGGTCAGTAAGAAGTGGTCAGACTTGCTACAGCTGAAAGTAGGTGTTAGTCTGGGCTCTTTGGTAACGGGACAAAGCAAGGAAAAAAAAAAATCTTACTATACAGCAGAGCCTTATAGTAGCATCAAATTCCCTTTCACAACACCTTTAGAATTGTTTAACTGTGTACTCTTATATTCATATTTGTTCTGAGTATAAAAATAGAAATTTCCTGAAAAGTATGGACTGAAAATGTTAGAAAAATCAAACATCCTTGGTTCAGTACCAGGAAATTAATATGAAATTAAAGTGAATACCTGCGTATAACACTTTAGTATTTTCCCAAAATGGAAGTCACACATCAAATTAAGTGAAATGTTCATATGAAGGAGAGAATAACTGTCAGCACAGAAGTGGAGAAGGATATGCACAAATAGTGTTGCATGGCAGTGTAATATTAACAATATTAATTACCTTAAATAATTGTAGATGGATGGGCTTAGTTTGATCAAATATGTATATGTAACTATGTAGTCTGTAGTTTGTTTAACTTCCATAGGTTAAAACATGAGAGAGACGTCATCACAAAAGGTACAGGACCACGGGTTGCAAGTTGTCTAGGCTAGTATCAGGTGTTTTACTTAGGACCTAGAAAAATTATACTGTGTAAACATTTCTGAGCAGAACTGCGATGTGAAAGCTTAATACTAATATGCATTCTTTTTCCAATCTCCCTTCCACCACCCTCCTTCACTGTACTGGAATATATTAAAGGATTATAGAAATAAAGCAAACTAACTTGTTTAATCTAGTGTCTCTTTTATTTAGTTTTATTGTCCATATGCTCCTTACTTTGTGATCCTAATCCAGATGATCCTTTAGTACCGGATATTGCACAGATCTACAAGTCAGACAAGGAAAAGTGAGTATAACATATACATAATTGCATGTGTGGTACTTAGAGATGGTTATCTGCTATGCACCTTCTATATGAACTTTTAAAGATACTCTTTTTCATAGATTTCTACAGGATTAGATTTTTAAATCTTGAAAATACCGATCAGTGGAATGGCAAGCAGAAAACTGTAGACATACGCAACTGTTCAGTACTAACTAATTTTTGTACTTAGTTGCATAAAACCTTCACACTTTTGTGTATTGCCTTTATATTCATTGCATGAAAAATCATTTCCCAAATATAAGCTATTTGGTGCTACTGTGATCTTCTGGTTATAAAACCTGTCCCTTTAGTAAGATGTTAGGTATGAACAAGAAACACATGTTTTTGATACCATTTTATACGTGCAGGATAGACTAACATTCAGCTCTTTTAAGTGCTGAGAACCAGTGTCACATTGCAATTTGGAGCATCTTACAGAGAAAAAGAACATTTTGTACTTTCTGGAACAGCTGTAGAACTTGCAGGAAGTTTCTGATATTGGGAATGTAACATGGACAGCACATAACTGAAGTATTACATGCTTCTGGACCAAACCTGATTTTGATTTGTGAAGTTTTAACTCTAAAAGTAATCTACTGACTGGAACATCTCTTCTGGGGTCTCTGATTTATAGTGCGGAACCAGCTGGATTTCCCAAAGTTCAGTTTTAAGTCTTGGTGACTTCTTGTTGTACATCGATCCTAAGGAGGGTTTTGAAATGATGTCTTAGAACTACATATATGGCTGAACCCTCACAGTATCAGATGACAGGATTTAGAGGTCGCTAGCAAGCCCGGTGCTTTGGCATAGTGGTTTCTCTTTCCAAAGCACTACCTCTAGAGTGATTCCTTTGAGTGCTCAAACTTTGAATAGTGGCATCTGTGGCTATCGAAGCAGAATCATGCATTGATTTCTTAAGAGTTTGTTGAGGTGGTGGGTGACAGGAAACTTGGGCCCTTTATCCCACAGATTAGACTGCATGATTTTCAAAGGGTCCCGTGGAGGAAATACTACCTGTGTGAGATTTTTCCATCTTTGATGCTTTCTGCTGATGTATCAGCTACCTGCTTCTCCTGGGCTTACAAACTTTTAAAACTTCATTCATGGGAAAGATTACAAAATCAGGGATCTGGGAAAGAAAGACCATTTTGCTTACCACTGGGAGATGTTGTGGAACTCTGCTGCTATAGGTATGTTGAGCACAATCGAGGATGTAGTCTACAGTCTACCACCATGGCCTGAGCTGTCTTCTGTAACAGGGTTTTAGCACCAGTGGGTTTTCTAGGCGTGTATGGGATTAAGAAAGACTGAAAGACAAGATCAATTTAGGATAGTAACAAGGAGTAGGAGTTTCTAAGGTTTTCCAAATACATCCAGTCCTACTTTGCCAAGAATGGAATACCCTTCCCACAAATGAATCTACCACAGATTTTCTGGTGGCCTTGGCAATAAATTAAATAGACATAGCCATGTAGCACATTCATAGACAGCCTAACCACCACTGTTTATCTGACTTCTTCAAGCTGCAGAAAAGGTTGTGGATTTAGTTTGGGGCAGGCTTTTTATCTGAGGTACTTACCCTGCTATTAACTATTTTAATTGTTAGACTCTTCAGATTTTGTGGAATGTTTGGGATAGCAGAATTTTTTTGACTTTCTGGTTAACTGACTGAGAAGTTGTTTGGTACCTATGTTTTTTAGTACTGAGCCATTGTGGACTTTTTGAAATGCATGCTAATGGCCTGTGGTTCATCACATATCACAGGTCCATGAGGATTTGAGTATTGCTTTTACCTTGAGGACTGGATAGGGGAGGAGTGATGTAGAAGTTACGTGGAAGCCTATGGTCTAATGTTTCTCTCCCTAGAATAAGAGTTATTAAAATGGCCTTTTTGTGACAGCTTGTGTCTGGTAAAATCAAATTACCTAACCCACTTCTGAAGTGCTTGAATCCTGTAGTTTGTACTGCAAAGCAGAGAGGGTTCAAGACGAGGATGTTGTGTCTCAGCTTCTCCCCATTTGTGTCTCAGCTTTTATCCACCCACTTAATGGTGATTTCAGCTATTGTGCTTCCTGTTTGTGAAGGAAGTGAACAAGGGATATTTCTCTGTCTCCAAAACTCAAATTTTAATCATTGCTAGAGAAACTGAGAGAATGTCTTGACTATAGCTTTATCTTCTTATGCCGATCACCTGTTAAGGGTTTTTTTTAATATCATCTGGGGTTTGGAAAATGAAAGATATGACTGGTTACCTCTGAGCATTTATCTGTGGATATTTTAGCATAAGTAAAAATCCAGACTTGTATGGTAGCATTTTCTTAAGAAGGTAAACCAATTAGTACATGAGTTGCTACACTGACCTTAAGAAACAGATTTAAAAACTTGTCAGAGTTTTTTCTGGAGGACCCAGAAGAAACTGAATCTAGTCTGAAGAGTGGAATGTAAGAAATGTAAGGACCAGAGGGGAAGTTATTGACTATCTAAGGACATTTACCTTTGGGAGTACTAATTGGCTTCATACCAGAAGGAAAAGACCCAAGACTTAAATTTCTAGTCAAAAATGCTTTTCAGAAGACTTTCCTTTCAAGTTCTGAAATGCAGATGGCAGTGCAGAATGGAGAATTTAAAAAAAAAAAAAAATCACTGTGCCTTCTATCCCCACCCTTTCAAAAACCAGTTAGTTATACTGAATTTTATGCACTTAAAAGGTGTGATCTTTGTCAGACTGTTAATAGCATACACATTTAGGAATAATCGACAACAAATTCCTGTTAAGGTACAAATAAAGGAACCAGTTATGAAATGCAAATTAAGTATGCACGATGATACGCTTTTTAATACAAACCTGTGAGATTGGTTTTGAGTCTAAATAGCTTTGATAGGTAACCCTAGAAACTTGAACGTACAGTGGGTATATGTTTCTTGGCTTTTAGACTATTTTAATGTTATTTGAATGAATGATAAGAGGTGAAAAGTTCACTGACATCTGTATAAAGTAAATATGTGGCCGCTGGAAACGTATCACTAACTGCTCTTCACTGTAATGCCTTCTTTCTGCACGTACAGATACAACAGACATGCGAGAGAATGGACTCAGAAATATGCAATGTAAACTTGTGAAGACTTTTTCATATACCACAGAGTACTGTAAATTCTAGTTTTTTTCAAAATTAGAAGGAAATGGAGCACAGTTTACTGTTTCAATGTATTGTGATGCCCCTCAAATTTTTTTCACCCATGTTAAGTGTGTTTCTGGAGCAAGGGAGAGCAAACTTCCAAAAATAACCTTATGACTGTGATAAGAATATTTATCCTCTTTGTATGCTTTGCAGAAGACATTTATTATGGTTTTTAAGAGTTGGACATCTGCATCTTCAAGACTATGAGATCCATAATGCAGTTGTAAAGCAACCAAATTATTTTTGCTGGAAAAAGTAGCTGGTTTTATGTGATGAATACTGTATGTGTGTCCTTAAAGTACATTGTCTGTTTATAAGTGTGTTCAAGTTTCATTTTGCTAGTTCACTTCTATAATTTGTATTTTTTTACTGTATAGACTAAATATTTTATTTGCCATGTAAGTCATTTCATTTTAGACTTGCTTGTGCACAGTATTGACAAGATACAACTGCTAGTAATTAAAATAATTGGAGTGTCCCACCCGTTAGGATATTCTAAAGACTGCAGATTTCTGAAAACTTAAAATTATCTTTGCACTGTAATTATTTTGTATGCTAATTATAGAGAAACACTTGTTTTTGATTCTGTTGCATACTTGACTTAATTTTATTGCAATGTGAACTAATTGCACTGCTATGTAGAAAGATATGTAACTGTTTTGTTGCTATTCACAACTGATTTTTGACATGTGGGCAACATAACACTATCACAGACCTTTTACAAATTTAAATGTAGCCTTTTCCGTATAAATAAAATGCATTTTCTACTACTTGTCTTGCCTATTTTTTTTAAATCGTGCATATCTTTAAAGTGCTTGTTCTAACAGTAGAGAATCAAAATCTTAAGTGTGCATGTCTCTTGTAGACAAAAGGGAAAATAAAGCCATGCATCACGTACTACTTAGAACTGCATTGCAGTTAATTTTTATGCTAGCTTTAGCCTGATTCATTTAAACCATAAAACCCATTGTTTTATATAGGATTTCAGCTATTTTAATGACATGTTACATCTGTATTAATTTATGGAGGAAATACCACAAGTGTTTGAATATCAAATGCTTCAGTATTTGCAATATCAGAATGTTACGGTAAATTTCTCACACTTGAAGCTAACTTTTCCATTATCTGGCGCTTCAGTTGCTTCAGACTATGCATGTGGAAAACCAGTAATGCTGGAGAGGGGCAATCTTTTCTTATAAAGCAGATTAAAAGCAGAAAAACTTTGATTTCCTACCATACATTCTTCTTGGGTATCTGAACATAAAAATGCGTGAATAACGTCTTTCTCTGTACCTTGCACATGAAAGAAAAGTGACTTGCAGTTGGGAAATTTGTCATCGTAAAATACGATTTTAAGATGACAAAAACAATTGTTTGGTTTTTTACTGTAATGAATGCCAAACTGGAATGTGGGCTGTGGGTGGGAAGTGTGCACAGTAGGATTTTTTTTTTTTATTCCTGCCAGTGGAATATTGTTATCTTTGTGCTTGCCAGCTTACTGACCCAAATGGCATGAATTGATCACATATGGGAAAATGTCCCTTCTGTGCTACAGTTTAATCTATGGTGTAACGATGACTTTTGAAACAAAAGCTTGAGGGAGAGTAGCTCTATTAATCTTAAAATATCCTTGTTCACTTCAGATCGTAAGCTGAAGAAACGCGGGGTGTTTTGTTATTAAAATGAGTGCTTCATTATACTTGAACTAGGACAATGTAGCTAGGAAGGCAAAGCCATTGTTTATACTTATTGCTAAAATGGTGGTAGAGAACTTTGACCATCAGAATGTGTTCCCAGAGCTTTTATTTTTTTTCTAGATGGTTAGTAATACATTTGTACTAGAAGTTATTTAAATGCTTGCAATACTTGTATTGAACCGTGTGAAAGTGGAAGCTTGGCTTGCATCTTGGAATACTCACTCTCTTTTGGTTTACTGACTTGTATTAGGGATACTTTGAAAACATTTGTATTTCAACTGGTAATTTTTCTGCTGTGTGCCAAACGTGCAAGAATGACTTTCCATCACAGCGCAAGACCAGCAGGATGATCAAAAACCCAAGACCGGGGAGTACGGCTTTCTGCCTACGGCATATTTGAATACTAAAAAAAAAATTTCCATCTTATGAACATGCTGTTTTAGAGGTGTGAAACTTAGTCTTTCTCATCATCCTCCTCGCAGTTCAGCCTTTCTGCTTTTGAAATGGTACCCGAGATAAATTCACTGTTACTTAAAACTTCAGCCTTCCAAAGAGTTGGTTGGATTTCATCTATGGAGACAAACATCTCTACTACTCTGTTAATGCTTTTTAGATAAACGCTGTGTTAAGGGTGAAGAAAAACTATAGCTGAAAGGTTACTGCATCCTGTGTTATTTACTATGATGGAAAAAAATTGCATCACCTGCAGCCTCTTTTTTTTTCCCCTTCAGTCCGGCGCAGAGCTGCAGCATCTCCTGTTTGGGCACGCAGATACCCCCTGTGCTCTGCCTTTGATCCATCTGCAGCCAAAAGCTTGCTGTTGGGGGGAAACTAGTGAAACCGTACTGTTAAGTTTTGCTTAATCAGTTTCTGATCTCTGTATTGTTTTGCGCCTGCATCTACTACTTGCGGCCTAATCTAATAAACATGGAAGAGTACTGTTCAGAACCTGGCGTGCTTCTCTTAAAGGCAATGAACGGTGTGCCCGTGACGGTGG